>NC_060952.1:71566606-71576212 GCF_022045245.1 Lucilia cuprina
ATATTAATAAAAAAAATTATTGAATCAAATAAAAAATTACTCAAAATTAATTTTTTTAACAATTATCCATTTAATAGAAAGAAAATTGGCAAAAATTTTTTCTGTGTACACTTTGATCGATCCTACTGCTGGAAGACGAAGTACTTATAAAATAAATTTAATTTTAAGATTTATTTTTCAAATGCCCTTCGTAATTACTGTTGTATTACTACTGTTGCTTCTGGAAAATAACACACACGCATTCGTTATACTTTCTGAATATGAAACTCATTACCGGAGCATAGTCCGACTTGAATAAAACATAACTTTCTAAACAACATCCAACAACAGAAAGTGAACAACAAGAAACTTTTTACAGTTCTGCAACTGTGATGAGGATGACAGCTAACGTTTTCTCTATTCAAACAGACAGCCAACTACCAACCATAGATGGTGGTATGTGTTATTTAGAAATGGACTTGTGTTGCTAACAAGAACAAGAACAATCATCAGGAGGAGCACAAGAGCAATATAATCTTCATTTTATTTTCTACCATTGTCACTAAAAGTGAGTGACTCTGGTCTTTGTTTTTATTTATATTCTCTGTTTCTTGTTGTTGATGTCAGCAAAAGTTCAAACTAACAGTAAAACAAAAGTTATGGATGGAATGTGGATGGATGGAATTTTATATATATTTTGTTTTTCAATAAGTTCTACTGACCACAAAACATGATTTCGTAGTAAATGTCTCGAACAGTATTTGTTTAATATTACATTAGTTTCACTAACATTAACTGACAATGTTTATGATTGTAATTGAAGAAAATAAGAATATAAAAAAGTATAAAAGTTATGTTTAATTTAAAAAATGTTAGGTTTATTATTTATTAGACAACCTTTTAACCAGTTCAATGAACTCCCTCTCTCGATTACTTGGTTGTTAAGTCATTAACTTACATATTATTAAAGTAGAGTTCCAGGTAATTGTAATTATGATAATTTTCTTCTTGGAATATATTTTCTATTTTACGTAAACTCTTACTTTCACTTCTTATTTGTTGTTATTTTCTAATAATTTCTTAAAGCTTAAATATTAATTCATGTTGAAAAATTCCTAAGAATTTTGTAAAAATTTACTTTTGCAAAAGAACTGTCTTTGATATAGTAATATGTATAATATTCTATTTAATATTTTATATATAAGGAGTGAGATCGAAAAATTCTTAACATACATATATGTTTATAAAAAAGAAACCACTAAACTTACAGCTTTATTTTTTTTTTATTTGATTCAAATTATTATAACAATTTACAAAAAAAAAATATTTTTATAGTTTTAATCACTAGTGATGAAATTTTGAACCCTTTTCGGAAACCCTTCCATTAACGTTTTTATAGTGCTTTCTGTCACTTTGCTCGAACATGTAGTCCATCTCCGTTTAAAATCTACCACACTTTTGGACACCTTTTTTGTACTCTTCAATTCTCTTTTAATAAGAGCCCAATATCTCTCCACTGGCCTTAGCTCCGGGCAGTTTGGAGGATTTGCCTCTATTGGTACAAATACCACATTATTGTTCTTGTACCACTCAAGGGCTTGTTTACCATAGTGACAGGATGCCAAGTCAGACCAAAAATAAGTGGACACATTATGAAGTCTTATGAATGGAAGCAGCCTTTTTTGTAAACATTCCTTGATGTAAATTTCGGTATTTGTAGAGCCCGTTGTAACAAATGATTGGCTTCTTTTGCCGCAACTGCATATTGCTTGCCATACCGAGAACTTTCTGGGAAATTTTGTCTGCTTTTGGGTCCTAAACTTTTCTTCAACATTCCCTCGAGCATCAGCAACATAAAACTTTTGACCTGGAAGTTGCGAAAAATCTGCCAGAACATACGTTTCGTCATCCATTATGCAGCAAGAATATTTTTTTATAAAACTTGACTTCAATTTCCGTGCTCTGTTTTTGGCCTCTAAATTTTTAGCAGCGTTCCTGTCAGGAACTTTTTGAGCCTTGTATGTTTTTAAACCTGCATTAGCTTTAACTTTTCGTCCCAAATAGTCCGAGCACTGAGCTAACCGAGCTGCTTTCCTACCGGATGTGTTGGGAGCTCTTTTGAAAATGCGTTCTATTTTTTGGCTTTAGAAACATCATGTGGACCATTCCTTCTACCTGAACCAGGTTTTCTATCAACTGACAAGTTCTCAGGGTACTGTTTAATAACATTGGAAACAGTTTGACGGCAGACCTTTGTATGCTTGGCCAACTTTTTGTAAGACCAAGTTGGGTTTAGTTGAAAATATTTAATAATTTCAGTACGCACATTTTTCTGATCACTCATTTTAATCAGATTAACAAAAAAATTAATATAATTGACATTACACATAATAACTGACATGTTTTTCAAAGGTAACTTGATCAAAAAAAAGTCAAATAATACTTTGGTTGAAAAATGTAATGAAAAACGTGTGTTAGGAATTTTTCGATCTCACTCCTTATGTGTACAATTACATAAATATAAACAATAAGCTTAATAACATTAACAAATTAGTAATATTATAAATCACTGTCTTTTACTATTATATGTTACATTTTTAATCATATAACACCCTCTTTTCCACATATCCGTGTTTTCTTCTTTTGTCTTCCTAATCTCTTTGTCTTTTTTATTATTTGCGCAACATTTAGAAAATTCTTTTGTTATATCGTGGAAAATTTATCACTGGTTGCATCATTGTTATAACAAAAGTAAAATTTTCATTGACAGCAGTCATGTAACTTATAGTTTCTTTTTGATTTTGTTTTCACAATGATTGTCTTTAGAATATTTTGTAAAATCTATCTGATAAAATAAAAATTTTTTAAAATATAATTTAAATGTCATTTATTTAGTGGAGAAATAATTTGCTATTTATAATATATATTATTTTTCTGGAAATCCAACTATTAAAGATTTTTTAGTTCTTTTTTACAATTTGGGGAAAAATATCAAAGCTTGGTACCAATTTCACAGCCAAATGTTTATTATGTTTCAATAACATCCGTTGTCAACGTAAATACATACGTACTACAAGATATATGCAATGTTGACAACGCAAAGTTATTGAAAAATTATAATCACTTTTTGGAACCAGAAGTGTATATTTTATAATTTTATAAATAATTCGCTATCAGTCGCATACAAATCTTGACCAGGAAGTGAATGAAAGCATTAAACTCATCTGCTGCTTTTCTTTAGTGTTCTTTGATGGACTTGTTAGACTTCTTTTACCTCAATTAATAAATTAAATTTTACAATTAACGCATAAGTAGACAAGAATGTTGAAATAATTTAGTGTTGGCCTTATTGTACAGGGGTTTTTTCCTCCACAGTGTGAGATTCTTTGATGACCGTGCCTTTAAACGCAGGTGGCAATTTTTGTTCGTGGCTTTGCTGCTCCATCTGCAAGCACTTTGCTCAAGTACTCGAGTTATCTAATCTCTTGTCATAGTAGTAGCCCCGTTGAGTCAGGTATTATGAGTTAAGCTCAATCAAAACCCGACAAAGGAAAATACAAATAGATGGGGCCAATATCAGTCGAAAACAACATATTAATGCTATGATCAATGTTTTGTCACTGCGAGCATTTTCATCCTCTAAAGAGTCACTCTAATGAAATTCTAGACATCTTAAAGTTGGCCAATCACTCTACTGTGATGGCTCTGTTGTTTTGGCTGTTTTGCTGATGTTTAGGATAAGAAAGAACCGTTCAATCGATGTGCATTTTCGAAGAATAATTCTTATTTCTATAGAAGCTTTTTGATATTCATTAGATACGAATCATTGATTTGATTTTGTTTCAGCTGTTCAATTTTTCTTTTTTTTGGATAATAATATCGTATCTATATATATAAAAAAGAGTAGCGTTACTGACTGATTCATCATCGCACAGCCCAAACGCCTGAACCTAGAATCATGAAATTTTGATGTGTAGATGTGTTTTTGGTTATGCAGATTTATGCAGATTTATAACTTTAGATTAACATAATAAAATTTTTATAAATATTTCGGTAAGATCTCCTAAAATTATGAGACACCTGTTTCGTACTTTTTTAAAATTCAGTCCGTTTGGAAGTACAAGAGAGAAAACTGTATTTAATGTACTTTTTTAGCACATTAAGAAAATTCTTTCGGTTTATTGAATTATTATTATTAAATTAAGGACTAGCTCTGTATTATTTATTGTAATAACATGTTTGCATTTCACTGGGGAAAAAAGTACCAAAAGAGAAAAAACGGAAAATTTTATTTTATTCAAACGCATTGAGCTCATTTTTTTTTTTAATTTTGAAGAAGTAGTTTATTTACTCACACAAAATAAGCTGTTGGTATATTATTTGGGAATTCGAGTACTAAGGCCTATATAAAACCAAATTCAAATAAATTGTTTGGTACTTTTTAAAGCACTATTTTTCTGGAACAAATGAATGCAGATTTGAATCATTTGAATTTTATCTGTGATATATCGATTTAAATACGGAATATTTTGTAAACTTAATTCTCGAAAAAGTATATTTCAAAGCGAAAAGAGGAAAAATATGATTATTAAACATACATGGTCCTCATTGAATAATATTCTTTAAGAAAGAACTTTTTAGTACTTTTTATCGCATAAATGGTACTTCATTAATTTTCTAAAATATTCAACATAGAAACATTAATTTTAACATACATGGCCTTGACTTAATAATATTCTGTAAGTGGGAACGATTTTGTACTTTTCTATTCTTCAAATGTTACCTTTTACATTCTTTATAATGGCTAATCGGAACACACGGCTCCTATTAAATGAGAATTTATTGAGAGCGATTTTTTTTTCATTTTTCCGATGCACAAAAAAAAATAATACATAACTTGAATGAATTTTGTAATAAATTGTATGAATCGAACATGACTTTTTCCCAAACCATTTTCATTCAAAATATTCAAAGTTCATAGAATGTATTAATTTTTACTTGACTGATTTTTTTTTAATTTTTACTTTTTTTCTGCAATATTCATGAAAAAAATGCTAACAAAGTCTATTATTTACTTATCTGTTTCCATATTTAGTAGATAGTAATTTTTATTAGCGAATTTTGTATAAAAAAATAATAGAAATTCAAATGTTGAAAAACAAAATCTTAAACAAGAAAACATCATCAAACATAGCAGAATATTTATTCTTCATAAAATCACGCCAATTACGCGCAGAATTAATCGAATTTTATCTAAAAATATGTAATCAATTTTAATTTTCTATGAAAGTTTGTACATATGTATTTAATTTAAGTTAGGGTAGCGAAGCACCTAGGGTATGCTAGTGTACTATAATCAGTAGCACAAGTTAATTGTACTTAACAAATAACTATTTACAAAAGGGGAATCTTGTTACAATTCTGAATACTTCAAGTTTTTTTTTTTTTTTTTTGAAAATGTACAGGGTGCCCAAGCTAAGCGTGTTTTTTTAGCCAAATTGAAACGCCAAAGAATTTTACAGAGATGAATTAGTAAGTTGTACTTCAAAGACAACTGAATCAATCTTGTTCCCTAAATAATTAAAAAAAATATAGAAAGTTTTTAATAAACTTTTATTTGGAATAAACTATACTTATGTATGTTAAATGATGTGTTTAATTTTTATTTACAAAATAAAACAATTTTTTTTTAGTATTATTGTTACTGTTGTTGTTGTAGTGTTTTGTTTAGGCTAAAAAAACTATGTCAAGATTGAAACACCATTTAGAGTTGAAAATGTTGTTTCGTTTTTGTTTGCTCTCAGCGTTTTTTGCTTGTTTTTTCCAATGTTTAACTGTCATCATCTTATATGGACAGAATATTGACTTGCAATAATAAAAAATAAAATAAGAAAAAAAACAGTATTGAACTCGTAAATACTAAAAAATAATTTTAAACTGATTTATTGTTTCTATTTAAAAAGTAAAACTCTATAGACTGTTTAAGATCAAGTTAATGAAAATTAAAAAAAAAAAAAAATAAAAAACATATGCTTCAAACAAGTTAAAATTGAGTGTAGTAGAGGTGAGTGGACTACTTACAAGTTCAATTTATTGAGACATAAATGGAACAACAATTACATGCTAGTAAATAAAACAATAATAGGGATATTCAATTCTTAGAGTTATAAAAAGTAATAAAAGTTTGTTTTTCACAAAAAAACATTGCATTTTATAAATTTTAAGTTCTTGTAAATATTGAGCTTTTGGTGTTAAGTGCATACTGTTTTTTGTTTTGAAATACTCTAGGGTATAATTACAATAATTTATAGTAAATATGTTTACAACATTTTGATTTTTAGTTTTTATTGACAAGGGAGTTTATTTTAATTCGGTTTAGAATATATCGCTTAAATTATGTTGTGATTATGTTGTAATTATGTTATGATTTAATACTTTTATCAATCTTGGTAAAATCTTATTATATGAAATCATGTCTAAATAGCAAAAGAAGAACATCCAAAGCAACGAAATAGAAGTAGAATATACCCCATGGAAGTACTGAAAAAGATACAAAGATGTCTTGTTATAGGAGTGATGTACTATTAATTTCAAATTTACTACTTTTGAAGCGATTCTCAAAAAAAAAAAAAAAAAACAAAAACATTTTTATGTTCTTTTTCACTGCTACACCACTTCAGCGGGAAGGGTATATTAGGTTTGTTCTGTTTGTAATGCACATTCATCTTTCACCCACCTTAAACTGTACCAACCGTCTTAGATCTTGCCAAATTTCATAAAGATCGGCCCTCATTTGACCGTATCTCCCATACAAAGTTCCCTTCAGAAAATTATTGAATTTGAATCAGGTCAACAATATTTTCACCGGCTCAGCTGAGCGATTTACAATCAGAAGAAATTTATTTTTTTAGATCATGATTTAATTTATGTGACTTCTGTATCATGTGCTCGCGACTTCAGAATGGTCTCCTGATATATCCCCCCGGGCCATGATACCTTGGTGAGACCTCCGCTTTGGTGTTATTGCAATTCCGGGGTAAAAAGAGGTGGCCAATTCCTCCAATCTGACCGGGATTGAAAAATTGGTTACCGTCTACTGCTTGGCTGAGTCCTTGCATAGATCAGAGCACCGCATAATCTGATACTACGGGTGGTCAGTTGCCCGCAGGACTATGTCCTGGCTGGTCAGTTGGTAGAGGTTTCTTCGGGATCCACGTAGTGGCTGTGATTTAAACCCAAATTCGCTGGGAGAGTAAGTGGCGGTTAAAAGACTGATGTATGATAATAGTCAATATTTCGGGATAAGTTCGGTGCTGTTGCCGAGAACAACAGATACCCCTCAGTCGAGTGACTGTGGGACTAAGCGTTGGAAATGAGTTGATATTAATTGTATATGGTACGGGATGAATGTGAGGTTCGGCGGGCTCTACCCACCCGTCTACCCAATGAATGTGTCGTATGTTTTTCTCTTATAAATGGGATGTGTGCTGGGTTGAATGATGATGGATGAAAGGAATCATATACATTTGATACCTTTTAATTTTCCTTCCTTCTCCATATCTGGACAAGGGTTTACTCCGTTCATATCAGAATAACCACAGTGTGTCCCTGTGAGTAAGAACAAAGTCTACGGCTTATTGATGATCGTACTTCGGTCTACCGGTTACAACAGAGGCCGTCCAATGGTCAAGAGATTAGGTAGTTCGAGTACTCCAGCAAAGTACTTGTGCATGGACTTGTGCCACCGGCGTTCTTCATTGAAGAACAAAGGGGCGATTGTAGACCGTTCTCAAGTCTACCCAGTGGTTTAAAAAGACCACAGTGGGATAAAGCCGTCAAGACAGGTACTCACGTTAAACTCTCGACATTTCTGTCTCCTGATATCATGGTTGCATTTGTAGAGTTGGTTCTAAGATATGGAAACAGTTATCGAACTCAAAGGATATCTTGCTAAGTATTAGATTTTACAACAAAAATTCTAAAAGATTTAAAGTTTTTGGCAATTGTTGTTAACAACTTGGTAGCCTTAAGGCTCAGCTAATTTCACTTTCCGTTACTTGATGAATCTGCTGCTTAATTTTTGTTTTGCGGAATCCTGGGTAAGTCGTTAATTTGTCTGTGTGATTGTCGTTAAGTTTTAACATGAAAATCATGAATCAGCTGATCGGTCATGTAACGCAACATAGAAACTAACTGAGCCTTTAAATAAATTTGGTTACTTTGTTCATCTGTGAATGAATAAAGTTAGTTAATTGTCTTAAATAACTTAACATATTATTAAAGTACTTGAATGTAGCATTCAATAAATATAACACTGTTATGTAAGTTCAGATCCAATTTTTAGGACACTTCCTGCTCTCGTTAGGGTCACCCCATTAGGAACTTTATTGCTGCTTTATTCGATTCTATAAAATATAATCTATAAATATTTTAAACACAAAAAGATTGAATAAACTCTAGTCCTATTTTTAGGAAATAAAGGAAAGAAGGAATCTTACTTTTCCAATATTACAAAACTGCATGTTGTTTAAATACAAACAAATGTTGCAAACGCATAATACGTTTACTGGAATTTTCAAAGAATTCATTAAATAAATGCAACTATGTAGTATCTTTGCATTAGTTGCAAAAATGTATTTTTATTTTTAATCCCACAGCTTAATTATTTTTACATAAAAACTGTGTGTTGGTTTTTTTTCAAGACAAATAAAAACAGTTTTTTCTTATCAAACTATTGTTCTATTTAAATTACTATATTTAAAACAAATTGTGCAACATTAACCACATTTTATAAAAAAATAAACAGAAATTCAACTCATGTTTTACCACAAAAAGTCACACATTTGCAAAAAAAAAAAAAACATAAACAGACGTGAAAAAACTAACTTACAATGTGACTGGCGACTGATGACGATGACTGACTGACTTTATTTTTCTATTGCACATTTAATATGTGGTGACAACTTTATATTTCTATTGCCGTTGTTGTTGGCAGTTAATGTCAACTGCTGCTAAGCATTTTGTAAAGTAGCAATCAGGCAGTCACTACTACGTCAGTCATTTAATGTTCCTTCATTCATACTGCTAGTAACTCATAATAAGCACTTAGTTAGTTGAATGTACAAGTTTTACTACACTTTAGTCATTTTGTTTGTCATTCATTATCATGGTGATAATGAATTATTTTATTTTATTCTTTTTTTCTTTATTTCTTCGTTGGTCTATTTTATTTTAATTTCTTCATTATTTCACTTGGTTTATTTTAATGGTGTTTAAACATGTGGCTTACTATCATTTTAAGTTCCCATCGTCGTATACATTTTGTGCGTTTCATGTTAGTTTTTGATAGTAAATTAAAAGGGCGGAAAAATGTTAAATTAGTATTAAAATGTTTAAATTATTTACAACTTGTTAACTACATATATCATACATAAGGAGTGAGATCGAAAAATTCTTAACATACATATATGTTTATAAAAAAGAAACCACTAAACTTACAGCTTTATTTTTTTTTGTTTGATTCAAATTGTTATTACAATTTACAAAAAAAAATATTTTTATAGTTTTAATCACTAGTGATGAAATTTTGAACCCTTTTCGGAAACCCTTCCATTAACGTTTTTATAG
>NC_060952.1:71576312-71607284 GCF_022045245.1 Lucilia cuprina
GCTTTAACCGTTTAGGCTGTGCGATGATGAATCAGTCAATCAGTCAGTCAGTCAGTCAGTCAGTCAGTCAGTCAGTAACGTTAGAATTTTATATATATAGATTATCTTGAATTATTATTTTTCAACGATTATTTTGATCAAAGTCCGGGCAAAACGAATCAGGAAGAGAAAAGTCGAGCAGATATTGTAGAGGCAAAATAAGAACTTCCAAAGAAATGAAAAAGAAGTAGAATTTACTCAATGGAAGTGATGACAAAGGCCTGAAGAAAGTATGATTTTAACACAGGCTTGTCATACAAGTGATGTCCTTCTTAACTAATTTGTATAAATTATGTTAACAAAAATAAATAAATGACAAGAATTCATCAATTTACTCTTAAATACAATTGGTTTAATTAAAAAAATATCAGTACTAAAAACTAAATGGAAAAAAAGGTGAAAAAATTCACTGAGTGCTACTTTTAAAGTAGTGATAAATGGAAGTACTTTGTTTAATTTTTGCTGGGATAATGTCAATTTTGTATCACGCAAATCTACATAATTGTTAGAGCTTCATCATCACACAGCCCAAATGGCAAATCCTAGAATCATAAAATTTTAACAGTAGACGTCTTTTTGGATATCTAGAACCACTAGGTGTTTTTGGATAATTTGGGGGAAAAAAATAGATACACCAGGTTTTCTAGATTAGCTTACACAATATTAGTAATACAAGAAAAATTTTAATTGCATTTAATTTTAATTGGGTGTCTGGTACTTTTTCGAAATTCATATTTTTAAGGGGCGAAAATGTGTAACAAAGTTGATTTTGGTACCTTTTTGGGGCCTTTATAATTTTTTAAACTTAATAAAATATTTGTAAATATTTTGGACAAATATTTCAAAGTTATGAGATTATTGTTTCGTACTTTTTTTTTAAATTCTCTACTTTTTAGGTGTAATGGGGAGAAAACTGTATTTATAAACTTAATTTTCAAAAAAGTGTATTCCTAGACGAAATGGTGGAAATGGTTCAGTACAACGGTTAAAATTTCTTTCTGCTATAGTTTATATTTGTTTGTGTGTATGTTATGTGTGACATGTGTGCAGAGATACAAAATAAATAAAAACTATTTTTTAAACATACTTGGTGAAGGGTATATATGATTCGGCACAGCCGAATATAGAAATCTTACTTGTTATATTATTCATACGAATTTCAGAGTTTTCCTTACACATTTTGAAAACCCAACAGTTATAATTTTTTTTGGAAATATGAATATTTGTTTCAACTTTGAATGCTCGTGACACCGTCCGCTCACATTACATTTCACAACAAAAAGTGTGACGTAACGCCTTCCAAATATAAAGTTTTAAATTAGCTTAGGATAGTAATGTTACCTTTAAGGTTCTAGTTGTAAATCAAGACTCTGTTCGATATTAAGTCTTTAAGGTTTTTTATATAAATACAAGGTATAATCCACTGAGGAAACATACACGTGATGATTTCTATTTATCAACATATTGTTAGACATTTCATTCTAACTAAAATGTATATAAATTTTAATAACATTTGCCATTTATACACACAAAAAAAAAAATAATGAATCATTGAAAAAATTTCTTTGGTTAACTTGAATGTATGTTAATTATGTGTTTATTAAAATAATATGTTACCAACTAAAATAACATAAAGTATGGTGGCACTCACTTCTTTTTGGAAGGTTTAACCACAAGTTATTTAACATAAAACAGTAAAGGCTTCATAAAAAGGACTGAAGTAAAATGAAAATTTTCTGAGGAATTTTTAGTACAACGTATTCTATATATTTGTTCATTTGCAGTACAATTCCACTGTCTATGTGCTTTTCTCTACATATTTGTACTCATTTTAAGTGGTTCATGAAATATAATTTCGTTTGCATTTTTATTTTAATAACTTTTACACATAAAACAACGAAATGATATAAAACTAACAAAATGGCTTAAAGAAGAAAATGCGTATTTAGCACGTTATTCTTTCGAAAAGTAACATTTAACTAAATACACGCATTTATTCGGCAGGTGTTCGTGGTGGGTTGAACGTTTATGGAATTTAGCTTTAGAGAACTGGATTTTTAACTGCTTATATTACATATTTATTTTATTTTTTTACAATCTTGTCATTTTTCCTTATTTGCTTTGTTTTACACCCCAGGGCTCGAAGTTATCTTTTTTTCTCTCTCGTTTATTTGTACTAAACGTGTGTAGTTCAAATAAACTAACCAAAGAAGCATTCACACATAAGTATTTCATATTAAAATAAAAACCAACTTGTTAGTCATTTGACCGTAATCATGTAGTAATTATAATTTTGTGCAATATAGTTTTTATTTTTTTTTTTCATTTTACAAACCCAACATCAGCATTCCAATTGACTGCTCATAAGTGCTCATGAATTCTACTTTTTTATTTTGTTTTGCTTCGCTTTCCCTCCTTTTTGGGCTTTGCAAAATAAATGACGCTTTTGTGACTGGAAAAAAGTTAAATAAGGAAAACAAAATAGTTGAATTCATGAAAAACTAAAGAGTGAAAAAAGGTCCTTGACTTTTTAGAGAGGGTGGACATTATGGTATAACATATCGTCAAGCAAAAAGGCATAACAACCAAAAAAATTAAAATCGACTTTTGGATTTAAATTGGTCCAGTGTATCAAAGCAATTTTTGTCGGAAATTTTTAGAACTCTATTGTCAAAAACTCCAATTTTATAGACATGAAATTAAAAAAGGCGTAACAATATTTTCGTCATTTCCACAAGTCAGAATGTCCTAAAAACAGTATTATTTGATTTTATAGCCACAATAGTTTTCATTTTATTTAGTTTGTTGTCACTCCTGTTGTTCTGTTGATATGTCATTTAGCATTTCAGGTGACGATAAATATAGCTTAAAACTTTTACATTTTTTTTGGTCAAAAACGTTTTAAATTCTAAAGATTTTCAGTAAACATTAATAATGACACCGAAGTGTTTATTACGCACGTCAACACTTTGTAATGTGGACCCAATGTTGTCAACATTACAACAATTTGTTGTCGAAATCTAAATTTTATACACATACGTTGTCTAAATAATAACAAATGTGTTCATTTTTCTTTTCTCTCTGTGTACTTACAGTAAGTTGATTCTAATAATACTCTAGACCCATTAGGTAATAGACTATATTTAGGAAAGTATTCCAATGCAAAATTATTACATTTTCGCTTAACTTAAGTTATCGTATGAATCAGATGCCGTTAAGGGTATGATTCCCATATACATTCTACCTGATAATTCTAAACGTCTAAAAGTTCGGAAATGAAAAAAGGTTGTAGTACAGGCCACGTAAAGGTTATGGATATATTAGTTAGTTGCAGAGTAGGAGGGAAGAAAGCCAATAAGATGAATGTACTGACAAAACACTTCCTAAATATAACAGACAAATAGCCACTATGTCGAGGTCAATTATTATATTATGCAGTTTAGGTTGGTTTAAACTATGTCAATATGTCCACAATGCCTATACGTTGTTAAGGAAATCAAGATTGTAATAATTGCATTGTCGGTACTCACCTCCGCAATTTTTGTTCATTGTTCTGCCGTTTTATGTTCAATCACTTTGCACAACTACTCGAGCTATTTAATCTCTGGACATGGCAAAATGCAAAAATCTAACTTTCACGCAGATGAGATGGCCTCTGTTGATTCGGCAACAGCAACCAGATAAATAATTGGTAGACCTAAATAAGAATCTATTAAGAAACTGTGTTAATTCTGATATGAATATAGTAAACCTTGGACATACCTTGAGAAGAAAGGAAAATTTAATGGTATCACTTGTATAAAGAACCTTACATCTATCAACATTCAACTCAGAACACTTTTCATTTATTCGACACAATCATTGAGAAAAACGTTGCTGGGTAACAGCACCGAACTTATCTCGACTTTAGCCTGCATCAGACTTTTAACGAACATTCTATTCCCTCGAGTTGGGTAAAAACTACAACTCTCCAATAACCGGGACCATACAAAATCCGATAATCTGCCTAGGTTCCCATGCATCCGAATTATAATGCTACCTGATTCCAACCTTGCTCAAATAATTCCAAGCAAAGGACGGAAATACTATTCGATAGAGGTATTGAGAGTTTATTTTTCATTAAGGTAACATGACAGGTGGCTAGAGAGGGTCAATGGCATGCTGATAGACCGATCAGTAGTGGTTGATTTGCCAAAGTAAATGATCGACAACATCATTAATAATTTGAAAATAAGGTTCTCGCTTTTCTATATATGGATCATATAGTAATCGCATAGTCTTATTTTGTAAACGATATCAGTAGATTCCAACCATTACCCTTTCATTTTGTCCTTTATATAAATATCGTATCGTAATTCTTATTATGTTGGCCATTCCAAAAAAATTGCTGTTGCTCCTTTAATTTAATAAGAAAACAATTTTTTAACAATAATTTTCGACAGACATCCTTCCGTTTTTTTTCTTTCTTTTCTTGAACCACTTTTACTTGCTGCCGAACAGACATAAAAAAATCCAAATTTAGGTCTTAATACTTAAACACGTTGTTACTCTACACTTCAAATTTTTACTACTTTGTACTACAGTTTATCCTTTCGATATTTTTATTCGTTAAGTCTGGCAGACATCCTTTAAAATTGTTATGTTTTGTTGTTGCTGCAAACAGTAGTTGCTGCTGTAATTTTATTTTATTATTGGCAATTAGGTCACAAGAGTAAATTGTGATTGTAAAAAAAAAAGTAAAATCAAGTCATCAACACTTAACCACACCATAATAAAACGCCCTTTTTCTGTTTCCTGCACCCACTCAACTCCCTGTGGAAATGTCCAGTGAGTAAGCAGAAATTTAAAACTAAAATCATGCAATACAGCGTGCAATATAGATCTTTTTAAATATCTGCTGATGCATTAAATTGTAAATATAAAAAAATAAATTATTTTTGTACATATTTTATATGAAACAGCAAGGTAAACTATAACTTGTCTCCAGTTATAGTTTAAATCAGTGGTCGACATAAAGAGGAAAATAAAACAGTGTTCTTTCGAAGTTAGTTTAGATTAAGTTTGGATCGCTTGCGCTCCTTAAGTTGTTGTACTGTAATAAACTTATTTCCTTCGTACTTTGAAAGCTGTAAAGGCTGATCGTTGTTATTTTCCGTTATTTATATTGTACAAATTCGTTTTATTTAAATTATTAAAATTTTATTTATTTTATTTCTTTTATTTACAGATCACTACATCCACTGCCAAAAAATTATGGGAAAAATCCGATGGCAAAGGTTCGGCTTCGGCTGGTGTTACCGGTGGCCCCTTAAATCCTTTACACATTGGAGATCCTCATGTTTGGAAAGATTCACCCTGGTCGACACAGAGTGAAGCAATATTGCCACGACCTCGTACATTTCCACAAGCACCGGATACATCGGCGAGTGGAAATGCTGGAATATTGAGGTGAGTTTCAAAATTTTTTTAATTTAAAAGGACAAATCAGTGTTGAAAAACTTTATGGTATTATAAATTATCCAAATGTTTTGTCTATTTGAATTTTTATTAATTATGTATTCCTTCCCTTTATTTTTATTTTCAGCCCACGTGATTCAACAAGTGGTTTAGGCGTTAAAATGGTGGAATACGTTTTAGGCGGTTCACCAACAAATAAAGAAAGTCCTTTATCTGGCTTGGAACCTCGCTTGAGGGCATTGAAGTTCGATGATAATGATAAGGTAAGTTTTTAGGCAAAAATTTCTTTTTGTCTCACACTTTCGAAGTTTGTTTTTTTTATAATGTTTACTAAATTGCCTTTTATTTTCTACCTTTAAAAATCTTGCCAAATTCTTTGTGTACATTATTTTGCTTTTTACAGTGTGCTTCCGTTTCAAACTGCTGTTGTTTATTGTTTACAATTTTTTCTCTTTTTTTTTTGCATCAACATAATGCAATTTTGTTTGTTTCATTTCCTGTTTGACTTTCAACATCCTTTTTTTCTCTCGTTTAGCTTTTAATCATTTTGTGCCAGCAGTTTTATATCCACAGTGTCCTTTGTTTCGATCTGCACTAATTGTTGCTTGAACCCAAATGTTGTTTAATTTGTTTTCGTTTTTTTTGTTGGCCTCTTAAACTATATATATATTCTTATTTTGATTTGTTTTTAATTTTTCTTTTTGTTTTGTAATTTACAGTCACACGATGATAAAGAAAAGGCAAATTCTCCATTCGATACGAATGGCTTAAAGAAAGATGACCAAGTGACCACAACAAATGGTGTTGTCAATGGTATTGACGATGAAAAAGGATTCAAGTAAGTAAAATGAAAAAGGAGATAGATATTTAATTTATTTGTAAACCAATTTTTTTGCTAAGAGTGGAAATCAAAGGGATATATATTTGGAAATTGTTGTAATTAAAACAAGAATAGTAGATAGTAGGACAAGAATAATAGATATGTAAAAGTTAGGGTAAAGCTAAATACTCTTTGAAATAACTGCAACCAATTGAACAATAATATAGTGGATGTTTTAATTGTTATTTTGTTTTGATCTTAGAATTAACCCGATGTCATGGTAATTGTGATCGAGCTCGCTTTTACAGGAATTGTGTTTATTACACTGGTGCCTGTTTTTCAGGCTGTTTTATCTCTGGAGGATCGATTGTTACTTTTGAATGACACTTAGCCACATCGGAAGTGTCATTAGCAAATCATTCCGCGGAGTTAGCAAATCATTCTAAACGGAGTCGTTACGACTAAAAAGAGTAAAACGCTATATACGGTAGGTCTTCTTGTTATTAGTCGCGTACTGTTTGCCAACTGCCCTGTCTTCAATCAGAGAAGACAAAGATTATTGAATTCTTTTGCTGGTTCTTTTGCAAATTACGTTCAGAAGTGATCTATCGATGGGAAGTAATTTGGTCGTTGTAGAGCGAAAATATAGTTTTATGGTAACAATAAGGTTTTTCAAAGATCTACAGAACCTTGTATAACCATAACTGTTACTTGTATGCTCTTCGCAAATCTGTAGGATTGACAGTTAAATTTAGATGGTTGCCAAACCAGCACAAGATGGTAGTTATTTTAATACCCAATGTTTTCGAAATTTCTTCTGCTTAAGGAATCAATATTCTAAAACTTTACATTCATCATCAGTAGTAGTCAAACGAAATAAATCGTTAAATAAAGTTTAAAAAATATTTTTGAAATTGTGTTTCTATTTATCTCAAGATCTCCTAACATTGTAACACAGACTATAACTATTCACACTCCCCTTTTAAATGTGTTGTGTTTAAAGGAAAACTTCAATTTACAATGACGTTAATAAAATGTATTACGCGAACAAATATGGTCTAGTTACACCAATCAACTCTTACATGCTCCATACCTCTCTCTCTCTCTAATAAAACCTCCACGGTCATTACCCAGCAGTTCGAGGGACTGTCCCGAACTAACTTATTAATCAACTACTAACAGTTACTCTATCCACCCGACTATATTTAATGTGCTTGCTCTATGTGGAAATAAATATTCAATCCATTGATTGATTACGAAGAGGCTGTCAGAAAACTAGTTCAAAATAGTTTTAACATGGCAATAAACCTTTTTGCATAAAATTTTTAAAGTATATACTGTATAGATAACTTGGTGACAGCAAAGTAACCACTTCTAAACTCTTGTTTAGAAAAAAATTAAATTAGAATCATCCAAGTTGTTAGATATTATTTGCAGTGATTTTTACTTTCGGATGCATTAACTCTTTGTTGAACTGCTGGGTACATCTATACACCCATACTGACATAAATAAAATCTATTTCCAATACATTCTCAATTTTCAGACTCCAATATCATGTTGTAGTTGAAGTTGTTATTCTTTTTCTACTCTCTTGTCTTGTTGTCTCACCACATTTGTTTAATGGTTGTTGTTTTTGGCTTATTTTGGGGAGTCATAATGATATTTGGAGCTTGCTTGTCTGTTGTTGTTTTGTTGTTGGTTTTGTTGACAAACACACTATACTAGTTTTTTATTATTTGTACATATGTATATACTCTACATTATATATGGTGGTTTTTGTTTATTTATTGCTGTTGCACATTTTGCAGCATTACATTCATAAACAACAACAGCAGCAGCGGCAGCAACAACACAACTACTCTACAACAATGGCATTGACATTAGAATAGTAAAACTGGTTTCTTCAAGGTTCTCTCTCTCTGTTACGTGTTGTGTGTTTGGCTGATTGTTTTGCATTTTTTTTCTGTTTCTGTTTGTTTTCAACATGTTTTACATATGATGATGACGATGCCTGTAATAATAGCAACAACATGAGCAACTAGACGTAGACAATGTCTATGTCTGGTAACACAATAACAACAACAACGACCACAACAATGGTATTATTTAACAACAAGTTGTGTGGAATCATCGTCGTCAGCAACTTACCACCAATAAACTTAACCATCGTCATCATCTTCATCATACCAATATACTCAGTGATTTAGTTACACACAAGAAGAGGAAAAAAGTTACGCTTGACTAACAAGCAGACACGACAGATGAAATAAACCAGCAAAATAGCAAAAGCACATACGAGTTATAGTTGTTGTTTTATTTTTGCCGTTTGTGTTACAATAACAAAATCAACAACACATTTATATTCTGTATTTATTTATTTTGTTGTTTCCTTCTTCTTCTGTTTCTTGCACAATTATTTAGTTGCATCAACTACAACAACAAATAACGATTTTCAAGTTTTGTTGTTGTATTATAGTTATTGTTTGCCTTTTTCATATTACAGATTACATTGTAGTTGTGATAAATAACTTCACTTGTTTTACTGTATTTTGGCTGCTCTTCTGGCAATAAATGCTGAAATGTCCTTTCTAATGAAAGCTAAGGGCCAAAACTATGCTTTTATCAGTGCCTACGAGCTTTGTTTCTTAATGCTCTTCGTGGTTTCTGTTTAATAATTAAAAGGATTAATTTCAAAAGGCTGAATCACTTGGATCCATTTTATTATCCGAACCACAATATTAATATCGGATAACACAAGACACTTACAAAGAAAGTGTTGTAGAGCTTTATCTTCGTCATCTCTGCTAGAACTTATGCAAAGTGCATTAAAGGAGATATTAAAGGTATAACTATGTAGGTTATATGGACAGACGATGTTCTGATAGAACATTATTAAAATTTCGAAACTGATTTGTCATCTACAAATATTTGTTGTGCTCAACAGCTTTTACTATAATCTGGGATTGATCTGAAGATTTTATCAATAAGATGAATGATTACGCACTAATTGGTTAAAAACTTCGGAAAGTTTGCAAGGGTTTTTTCCCTTTTGGGAAAAGGGAACCTCTCCGCTGCCTTCTTTTGAATTTCGAAGTTTTATTCAAAGACTTCGAAAATTTGATCTTGGAAAATTTTAATTTAAACCAGATTAAAAGTGGATTGTCGTTTATGCACAGTGTTGCCAATATAAATATTATATAAACTGACACCTGACGACAATAAAAAAATTATCTAGAAATGACAACATAATGTGTTAAGACGATTGTAAGACTTCTGACAATATATTTGTAACGTTTGTAAAAGCCGTGATACAAGGTTGTCAGATCTTACAACGTTCTCAGTAAAATGTTCAGAAAATGTCTAATAATTGTCTGAACTTACAATTTTTCTTTTGCGTTGTCGGAAAAAGCTTTACCGAAAATATAATAAGACAAAATTTGATGCTACTATTAGACATTTTCTGCACATTCTACTGCCAACGTAGTAAGATCTAACAACCGTGTATACATAGCATAAGTAATTATTGTAGTGTTTAGTGCGTAGCCACAAAAAAAGAACAATGTCAGATAAATAAACTGACATCAGACAATAATCTTAAATAATCTGGCAATGAGAACGTAATGTGTTAACACGATTGTAAGACGTCTGACAATATTATTGCTTGTAACTTTTGTCAGTACTTTTTCAAGTTTTTGGTGCTTTTTCTAAAATTGTAATTTCACAAGATTGTAACACATTTTCCTCACAACATTTTAAGATCTGGCGACCATGTCTATACATAGCTTAATCAAGTTGTAAAGTTTTTCAAAAAAACTTAAAAAATAAAATCTTTTTTATCTTTTGTGCTATACTTTAGTTCTCTTCTGTTTATATATTTTAAATGTTTGTAAAATTATATTGTTGCTATACAAGCGCTATTATGTACATTTTTATTTTAGCCTTCTTCTTTTAAAGTCTTCTAGTTTTTGCCAAGTTTTGTTATTGTTTTTTTTTTCATGTAATTCTTTTACCCATTTTAACTATATTCTACATAAATATAACATCATTTATAGCAAAATTCATGGTCAAAATTAACACAATTAGTTGATGATTTACAAAACATTTTATTGCCATTTATCGTAGACATTATAAAGAGGTAATAAAAGGAAAACATGGTTTACAAGTCAATTTGCGAAAAATATAATAAATATTATCTGACAAAAAAACTTCCGAAATTCGTTTCGAATCCACAAATAAATCTCACCGATTTGATACTTACCTCTGCAAATAAGTTATGAGTGAGAGGTTTGATCTTTAATTAGAAATTATTTTCCATAAACCTCCTTTTCAAATATCAACCAGTCTATACTCTGTAATATAATTTTGTTCATTATGCTTATTGGGTTATTCTTAGCCTCTATTCATGATGTACCTGTATATATGTAAGTGACCAGATTAAGAGCTTTTATAGATGCTACATGCCAGACAGCTACCATAAGTTCTTTTTTACGGTTGCGGTTCATGTATTTGTTTGTTACATGAGTATGTTTTGAATGTTATAAACGAAGAATATTTTTCATCTAAACACTTGTAACGAAAGTATTTGGCTAAATGGCCAGTAGGTTGACTGACTGACTGTTTGGTTGGCTGACTTAATGGTCAAGTGTGTAGTAAACGTCTAGTTGTTTAGAAACAAGTCGTCAGACTATTGGGGGTCCAGTAAAGACAGCAGACACTTGTTGGGTTTTCTATTCAAGATTGTTACTGTTGTAGCGTTAGGAGCTGTTGTTGATTTATTTGTATTTTATTTTGGTGTTTCCTCTAGTCTCACGATTTTGTATTTATTTTATTTCGATATCAAATATCATATTTTATTTTGTGTTAATTTTTTTTAGCGGTTTTTGCTTTTGTAGTAACGTAATAACCACAATGGAAAGTGAAGTAGTATTGTGTGCCAAGGATGATAAAAATGGGATTGTGTTCACAAAAAATATTAAATTTTTTATTCGAAAGGCTTAATATACTAATGCAATATTTTGGAATATTGACTGATTAATTATTCTCATTATATGACTCTACACGACTACTAAATGTCCTTTTCTCGAACTATCTGTAAATAATAACCGATTTACAATATCCCTCAGCTGTTTGTAAATATAGTTTTCTAAAGATAGCAAGAAATTTATAGAAATTTGTTTTTAAATATTTTTACTTTTAAACTGTGGTGGGTTTGCAGGGACAGTGAATATCATGAATTTTATTTTTTTGCGTCAAATATTAACAGTCAAATATTAAAATTATTCTACCGAACAACTTTGGCTTCCATTTAAACAATTAAGTTAAAATTTGGCAGTTTTGAAATAAAGAGACTTAACTCTTTCACGTATACGGGACACAAGTGCCCCAAAATTTTTTTACGTTTTTCTCGATTTAAAGCGTTATTTTGAGTTCACAGCTACAGTAAATGGTTATTTCCATTTACTGTAGCCATTTACCATTTTGATGTCACTACATACTAAAAATAGATAATATGCTGCGATATCCTTCTTTCTTTAATATTTATTTCAATAAATTGTTATTTGTCTTAATAATCTCGTTGTTTGAAACCTAAGTTTACAATTTTGATTAAATTTTGAATTGATTCAATTAATTGTTTAATTGATTGAAAATTGTTTTCTCGCCTACTTTTCTATTTTGGTCGAGTATTCCTTTAACGTAATGTGTAATAATTTGATTATTTTAATCACCTTCTTAATAACAAATCAATTTCATATTTATTAAATATTTAATTTATACAATTAATGAATTAATTAATGTTTTATCTTGTCTCAATTTTTTGACATTAATTGTTCTAATAAATTCGTTATTTGGAAAAAACATATTTATTTTTTTTTTACAAATTTGGTAATTGATATCATCATTTTGGTTATATGTGCAAAATTAGCTTGATACAATTATTTTGATAATTGAAAATTGTTTTTAGTTTTTTCTGTGAATAGCAATATCAATCAATGAATGATCATCTTGATGTTTAAAATGTAATAGTTTTTTGAAATTATTTTGGGATCATATTTCAAGCTAGTGAGAAGATCATAAATACCAAAAAGCTTTTTTACGCCTTTTGAACTACATGACAATCACAACAGTTATATGCTTTTAAATTGTGCTCAGGTTTTATAAACCAGATCCAAAAAACACAACTAACATCATATAATTGGGAAACGTCAGGTTTGTTTATTATAAAAAGTAAATAGTTCAGATCTTCATTAAATATTTTCAGCACATTTAAATAAATGTTACAATTACTAATGCTTGCACTTTTTCACAGTTATCTTGCAGTGCTTTATAAATATGTATTCAGAAGCTAAAATGTATATGATTTACAATTATATACTTATCTCAGTCCTTCCGGTTATCTTTTTACACAAATCATTTTTATAACTTAAAACAAGAAACTGTGGGCGTTTTATTAGACAACTATTTGAAAAATTACAGCAGTAAAAAAAGTAACGGCGTAAACATGTCAATGGCTGTTAAACATCATCATAAATCACGCTTAATAACATCGTAAACAACTGGCAACAAAAAGTCAGTCTTATGTCAGTCAGCTGTTGTCTGAAAGAGTTGGTGTACAAGAAACCCGCATTTGAATTGAAATAAAACAAAAGATTCAAGTACCAAACTTGAATACACACACACACCCACACACACTAACAAACAAAAACATAAACTTACATGACTGCAGTCTGCTTATTCTTTGTTTCTCTTTGTAAACGAAAAGAAAAGAAGAGAAAAGAGAGAACAGAGTATTAATAAACAAACTAAATAAAATTAGTATTTTAAGCTCAATTAAATTCATTCAATATTTATTAAAAAAAAAAATACAGAGAAATCTATTGTTTATACTTTTGATTTGTTTATTTTATTCATTCATTCAGTTTGACTGTCATTCTAAAAAAGTTTTTCATCTTATTGAGGTAGATCAGAGAGAAGCGCGATCGGCGCGCTTCTCATCAAGTAATAAAATGCAAATTTAATGAACAAATATATAAATAAATTAAAGAAACAAATAAAAAACAAACGTGATGCAATTAATAAATACAACAAAAAACACTTGTTAGTTGTTTTAGCACTAACAAAAATAAATAATTTTTGCGCATAACAACAAAACCTTTACTCTTCACCAGACTCTTTCTCTATCTCTCTCATCGATACAATAACTATAAATTTTAGTGAATCATCATCAATTTGGCGCTTAAAAAACATAAAATGATCGACAATTTTTAATAAATGAATTAATTAAAAATATGAAATGCAAAGCAAAAAAGTCAAAAGCAAATTTTAATTAAATTGAAAAATTATTATAATGAAGCGCCATTATACACTTTTTTACAGTTGTTGCTGTTGTTGTTTTTATTTATAGTTGCAGTTTTTTTTTGTGATTTTTATTGTTACTTGTTTCTTTTTTTTTTGTTAAAGCTCGTTTGAGGTCATTAACACGCTATAAAAAGACAACAGCAACAACATTATTAATAGATAAATATTAAATGATTACTTAGCAAATTAACAGTTGCAGTTTATTTGCATAAATTAAATGATTGTTTTTTAGTTCTGTCAACAATTAAGTGATTGAATAAATTAGATTTTCATGAAAGACATTTATTTAAGATGCTGAAAATATTGATTTTTAAAGAGTAATGTCTATTTAGCGGATTAAAAAAGCTTTAAAAGCAAATTTAATTTGTATTCAATGTAAAAATTTGACTAACAGCCTTGTAAATCTCGCTCGTAATGTCTGAAAGCAGATTAAAATATGTATAGAAATCGATATATTATAAAACTAGCTAGAGGTTTAGACTTCCGAATAAGTGATATTTTTGCGATCATTTTTTAAAAGTTTCTTTAAAAGGTTTTAAAAGATACAAAAGATAACTGGTGCTAATCATTAGAAAATATACCGATTAAATATAAATAGATCGATATATTATAAAACTAGCTAGAGGTGTAGACTTCCGAATAGCTAATATTTTTGAAATAATTTCTTTAAAAGGCTTTAACAAGGCCAAAGGAAAACGCTGCTATTTGCTATCGCCAGCAAAGTTGTCAACCACAGTTGTTACCACTTGAATTTAACCCTTAGCGTCGTGAACGATCTAAAAACACTGACCAGCTGCGATTAGGGTTTGAATAAAGACACCATGTTATTTATATATATAACGTTTTGTCGGTGAGAGGTTTATTATACTAATCCAGTGTGGTCACCTCATCTAAGTGATACCCAATGTGGAAACATTCAAAGCTAAAAAAGTAATACCCTAAGGAATCACACGGTCAGTTTATAAATTATATCATAACATCATCTACACGAAAAACGAAGATCCTTTCATACCAGGAATACAATGTAATGTTGACTAAACAGTTCCTTCTGCCACCCGAGGAGTCATTCCAACTTAAATATCATACAGTTGGATGCTCCCTTGAGAAATGTCAGGAAGAATCTTTGTATGAATATATGAGGAGAACATACACCGTAACGAGCAGGAATGTTTTCAAATTAGCAGCATCTCTAGGGAAGATATCTATACTCACGGTACAATAACCGAGTATATCTGAAAGACATTAACAAACCCAAATGTTAATGTGTTTGTCTGTAAAGATACTCCCCGGGGGCATGTTACCTTGGCGAGACCTCCGCCTTGGTGTTATTGTAATACCGGGGTATACAGAGGTGGCCAAACCTCCAGTCTGGCCGGGACAGAAAAATTGGTTACAGTCTACTGCTTGGCTTAGTCCTTGCATAGATTGCTAGAGGTCAGACAAGAGCACCGCATAACCTGGTACTACGGATGGCCAGTAGTACCAGGACTGTGTCCTGGCTGGTTAGTTGGTTGAGTTTCCTCAATGTCCACGGCTTATTGATGGATCGTACTTGGTCTACCGGTTACGTCTCTAGGTGCGGTTGCCAAATCTATAGAGGCCATCCAATGGTCAAGAGATTAGATAGCTCGAGTACTCCAGCAAATTACTTGTGCATGTACCGGTCAGAACCATTGTACAAAAAATTGCCACCTACATTCTTCATTGAAGAACAAAGGGGCGATGGAAGACCGTTCTTAAGTCTACCCAGTGGATGAAAAAGACCACCGTGAGATAAGGCCGTCAAGGCAGGTGCTCACGTTAAAACTCTCGGCATTCCTGTCTGTAAAAAAATCATCCCGGGGCATGTTTCTTTGATGGGATCTTGTAATGATGGGATCTAACCAGAAAGCCACACAATCTGATACTAAGGGTGGTCAGTTGCCCGAATCCACGTAGTACCCATTTTCGCGGGAAAAAGGAAAACAGATAACAGAGGAGGACTATGCGTTGGAAATGAGTTGGTGTCAATACATATATACAATGGAGGGAAATTTCATGGTATTCATTGCATTTTCTTGTCGTGCTGTTGGTCCTATATTGATGTTGGATGCAGAAGTGGATCCGTATGACTATCAAAATAGGATCTTAAATATTTTATTAAAAAATCGGAGGACAAAGATGGCGTTTTTGGTCGACATCGACCGTAAATATGCTAAAAGTGCTGAGATGAGCTGCTTAGAAGCGACCGGGATTGACAGGTTTGCAGTGCCCAGTATATTTTCTCGATTCCAATTCAATAGAGAACATATAACATGATATGGACCAACAAATAAAAGCAGAAATCACCAAGAATTTTGCCAATTTATGGGCTGAAAGTTAATATTTATGTCATGAAATTTCTAGTGGGTTCTGGTGAAGATTATGTCCAGGGGGAGGAATGATATTATCAAAATCTGCAACTATTCCACAAAATATAAAATTTTAAGTGCAATAAGATAAATATAGAAGGTTGTTTTGTTTTATTTTTAATGATTTTTTAATTTTGTGCTAAACTTATGTCCAGATTTTTTTGGGGGTAGATATACTTTGGAAAGAAAAAAATCTATATGCAACAAAGTAGTGGAACAAAATGTAATGTGTCGTGATCCTCGAAGGACATGTGTAACGCATAAAAAAGAATTTGTTAAAAAAGTTAAGGACTATAGGAAATATTTTATGTTATAGGCAACATATACCAAGTGTGCTAAAATCGTAGCCACCACTGTATATCGATCATATTGATGAAAAATTAAAGTGTTTTTGAAAAATATTGCAGTGTTTTTGAAGAATATGTAGCTGTGAACTCAAAATAACGCTCTAAATCGAGAAAAATGTAAAAAAGGGAAAGGGTAAACCTGGCCCCTATATGATGTGCCTAGGTCAAGCTTACTGTTAGGTTTTCATAGAGCGTAGGTAATATATTGTTAATAATTGGGCACTTTGATATTGACAATCATGCCATGAGAATGGGTTTCGAGTACCATGACTTCTGCAGATGTTGTCATAATCAGGAGGAAGGGGATACTATGACTCTAATTGTATAAAACGAAAGACAAACGTTCAAAAAAATTTTATGGAAAAAATTAAAACTTTTAAAAATTTTTTAGTATTATTCATACAATTTTTTAACGTTAACGAAAGTTTCGTTTTATAAAACTGGGGGTATATCTCTACTACTATCCAACATACCCTGAAATTAATATTTTAGTTCTGCTGTTTTTTCGTGTACGGAGGACCTATCTGGATTTATCCGAAATCTTAAGAATATCTTAAAAAGGACTTTTCAACGATTTAATTTTGAATGTATTAAGTCGTTCTATAAAGACTCCTACGACCACTTGTCAAATACTATCTACATTACCATAGTTTTTGAAAATATAAATAGATATTTGAGTTTAAATGTATTTCGTTTTTAAGAAAAATTTACAAATTCACCCCAAAATTTGTCTAATTAGATTTTACTGTATGTTAAATTAACACACCATTCTAATGCTACCAACATTTTATATTTAACATTTTTAGAAATTTCACCAAAATTCCCTTAGCAAATTGTCCCAATGTTAACAGGTTTAGAAGCCATAGTAAAATTTTCTAATTTAAACCATAGGTTCTGAATTATAATAAATTGTGTCAAAAAAATCCCTAATCTCAGGAAAATTTCCCTCAAATTATTTTTCTTAAGGTTTATGACTTTGCTAAACAAATAGCGAATGTCTAAGCTAAAACACCAACATATAATGCATCTCAAACTGTGACAAGGGAAATTTATTTAACATTAATGTTAACTAATATAGCGATTATTTAACTGTTATATTTCCCCTCCTTTTAGTCGTACACCTGGTTCTCGGCAACCCTCACCAGCTGAAGAAAACCTACCACGTCCTCCCACTCTACTCGATCCCAGTCAACATGCTGGTTTTCCACCACACGCCTTTAATCACATGTTGGGCGCTGCTGGCATGGATCATCCTGGCAATAATTCCGGTTCCGGTGGACCCGGTGCTCCTGGTCAACAAATGAATTCAACATTTACTCATCATCAAATGCCACAGATGAATCAATTACAACCGCCTGTCATGAATGGTGTGGGTGGCATGCAAATGGCACAGGTAAGAATTATGGAATGGATTTTTAAATTTAATTAAAAAGAAAAAGTTGCAATTATTCAAATTTATTCTAAAATATATATTAAATATAGAAGCAAAATTATGTATTGTTGTTTTAGTTTACTAAAACAACAATAGCTAAAAAATTTTATTATTATTATTATTATTATTATTATTATTATTATTATTATTATTATTATTAATGATTGTTTTTATTTTTATCAGAGTCCCATGTTAAATCATCAAGGTCAAGGCCCTAATCAAATGGAATCTCCTGGTAATCTATTGCAGCAACAACCACCAAATTTTGATGTTCAGGTAAGCAAGTTCTTCGAAGATTTTTTTATTTTAAATATTCAGAGCATGGACATGTCTATTAACTCACCTAAAGACTAACATCGTAGTCTATGGACTACTCTATAGTACATGAGCTATTGACTGCTCTAAAATATACTAATATATTGACTACTCTAGTTTAAATATTAGTCTATTGACAAGTCCAAAGATTAGCATATTGACTACTTCATTGGTCATTGGCCATTCCATAGGTCAAAGAATTGTATTTTGACTAGACAAAAGATTAATTTATTGACGAATCTATTCTATAAACCTGTTAGTCTGTTGACTGATATATAGAGTGGTCGATAGGTTAGTCTATTAATTAGTCTATTGTATAATATACTATCGATACTAATGTATCGACTAGTCTATTAAGTAATCTATGAAATAGTCTATTGACTACTCTAGAGACTAGTCTATTGATCAGTCCATTGGCTAGACTGCTCTATAGGCTAATTAGGCAATTGACTGCTATATATAATTGTCTATAGATTAGTCTATTGACTCTTTTATAGATTAGTCAATCGACTAATCAATAGAATAGTATATTTCTAAAGTCTAAATCAGAGAAGATCAATATTGCCATTATATAGCACGCGTGGTAGGGTAAGAAAATTCTGCTGACGCTAAATTTATACACATACACTATAGGTTTAATTCTTCTTCTTTTTAAAATGAGCAATATCAGTTGGTTTGCTCTCAACCTGAAAAACAAAATCAGCACTTGTCGAAACAAGGTCTGTGCGCGGCGTTTTTAAAATACACACAGAAATACAACAACAAAATTTTGAGAAAACCGAATTAATGTAGGAGAACATGAGAGAACAGTTGATCGTTTTTATACCCTTCACTTTCGTGAGAAGGGTATATATAAGTTTGTCATTCCGTTTGTAATTTCTATAATATAATTTTCCGACCCTATAAAGTATATATATTCTTGATCCTTATAGATAGCGGAGTCGATTAAGCCATGTCCGTCTGTCTGTCTGTCTGTCTGTCTGTCCGTCTGTCTGTTGAAATCAGTTTTTAGAGGACCCCAGATATCGGCGATGTCTGAATCTTCAATAATTCTATTAGACATGCTTTCGAGAAGATCGCTATTTAAAATCAGCAAAGTCGGTCGGTAAATAACGGAGATATGAGCAAAAATCCGAGACAACCTCTGAAAATTTCATCAAAAAATTGTTAAAAAAGCAACAAAAACACTAAAAACACTGTACATAGAAAAAGATGTACACGTGTGTGTGTAGATGTATTTGGTTTTATTCAGCTGTGTATTTTTTTGTATGTTTGGAATTCAAACATACAAAGTATACACAGCAAAAAAATATGATTTGCATTTTTTGTTAAAATAAAATAATTATCCCTTTTGTTTAGCAAATATATTTTTTGATGAATAGAAAAAAGTATTTAAAACGTTTTCAATTATATGAGAGTAGATTGTGAGTTATTGTACAATAATTTTTATGCGAATAATGTAAGTTTGAAATTTAAAACTAACACAAATTTTTTCCAAGTGCTTTTTAAAACAATTTTTTTTACGATAAACAAAAACAAAATCTACGTCTCGTCAATGTTTACCAGCAATGAATCAGAGGTCGAAGTCGACCGGCTTCGAGTCGGAGCTTAGCCGCCGCCGAACTATATTTAGTTGCTTGAGCCGCCGTCGAAACAATCGACTCAAATTTTTTTTAATGTTTTTATTAACTAGACTGTAAGATCAATTATGTTTAAAATACACTATGGTGAAGGGTATATAAGATTCGGCACAGCCGAATATAGCACTCTTACTTGTTTATATATAGACTTTGATATACGCTGGCTGTCAAAATCCATAATAAATTTTTGACAGTTTTGACAGTTAGCATATACTTTATAGTTTGTAGTCATTTTATTAGTGTACTTTTAACTTGAATGGAATTCTATTCTCTGCCGCTTTACCAACACAAATAAAACTATGATAGTCTATGGTAGTCTATGGTAGTATGTGCAACACTGGTCTAAATACTTGATTATTTCTATTAAAGTGTTGTTTAAATAATCTATATACCTTCTATTTTATACTAATCTAATAAAAAAACACAAATCAAAGCGTTTATATTCTAACAAAAACTTAATATATGATTTAAACAAATTTTACTTATTTTTGGCCAGAAATAACCATTTTAATATAAAATTTAGATTATTTTGGATTTCTTTTTTATCTACGGAGTGCATTACCCTCTATAAGAATCAACAAATGACATCGACACTTTAATCCCCCTGATTACAAAATACACTGGCTAACGTACATGTATTTCGACATTTACACATGTAGTATTTGTAGTTTATATATTCAAATATTTGTAGCAATTTCTAGACATTCAACAGCTCAAATACAACTTTCAAATCAAACACTTTAACACACATGTGGTGGTTGGCTTTAAGTCAAAACTTTATTTCATTTCAAATTCAAGTGAGAAAAAAGTCAATGAAATTAAAAAAACAAAAACTTCTATAATATTAAACTGACTGCTGTTTAAGTTTTGTTGTAATATACAAAAAAAGAAAAAATAAAATCCTTCTTCTCTATATAGGAAGAAAAAGTCAAGTGCAAGAAAGATATGTACTTCATCGTTATCATCATCATCATCGTGGTTGTAATGTATTCATTGTACATTCTTGTTGTTGTTAGTGGTTGGTTGCTGATGGTGTTGAGAATGTTTGGGGCTGTATATTTGCTGTTCTTTTATTTAAGGTTTCCATGGAGATTGTTTGTAAAGTTTGTTGCAAATATTGCCTGGTTTAATTTTGGCAAGTTGTTTTCGTTATTGTTGCTGTTCATCTTTGCCTGCCTATATGTATTCTTCTTCTTCTTTTTATTTGCTGTGATTCCGTCTGGGATCTGTTTTATTAATTCGAATTTTATTTTGCTCTTTCTTTTTTTTTTTCTTCCTATTTGTAGCGAACTTGTGTCATCAATTTCCTCTTTTTATATTCCATAAGGAAATCTTATTTAAAAAAGCATGCATGTTTTTGGACAATGTGTTTGAAATTGTAAAAAATTTGGTTAATTTTTTAGTTTTCTTTAAGAACATTGGCTTGACGTTCGAAAAAATAACAGTAAAATATTTAAATTTCTAAAATGATTTATATAAATATTTTAGCAATGTGGATCATCATTGAAACAGGTCGATACTCCGGAATAGTCTTCTTCAAATCTCTGATATTAACTGTTATCATAGCGAGACTTAAAATCGACCAGAAAGTCGTTTTAAACTGCAATGATAAGTGTCAAGATCTTCAACTTGTGGATCATCTACAAGGGAAGATCAATGGTTACTGACGATTTTACAACATAATGTGTTTTTGATTAAATAAGTCATCAAGGTTTGATATCTATTTAGTTTAACATCTGCTTGCTTTCACAACGACATCTAGGATTTCATTTAAAGCAATCGATCTATTGTCTGAATTGAAGTGAAGGTCGCCAAAGACATTATCCCAGCTAGCATTTGGAAGATTGCTGGATGATTAATTAGTAAACTGAGTAATTTTTGCCTCTTAGTGCTTAAAAAAGACTCGAAAATGATCCCGGTATATGATTGAAAACTGATAATTTGAAAAACAATAACAAAATGTATAGCTATCATAAATTTATCATCCTGGTGTTTAAAATATGATGGTTTTAAAAACTTATCTTGTGGTCGTATTTCAAGCAGTTGGAAGATCTAAAATTGTTCATTTTTTTGTTGTTTTTGTTTGTAATAAAATAGCAATACTTACACTTAAAAATGACTAAAAAACGATTCAAAAATGAGCCGAAAGTGGTTAGAAATGGGGCTCAGAGAAGACTCTTTTGGAAGAGTTAGCAAAACATTTTGTGTGGACTAAAATGAGTTTATATAATTCTCATTTCGTTTATAAAATTAAATGTATAAGTATTTGAATTTGTGTGAAATTATATTTTATATGTTAAATTATCTTCTGATAATTGATTAGAAGTGGGGCTCATAAATGACTCATTTAGAAGAGTCGAAGAACGTATAATTTATGATCAGAAAATGAGCGCATACTGTGAGCTTCAAAAGAAAGTGTACAGGTTGTGTTTTTAAGTTCTTTATTGTTTATCAGTCTTATGCAGTACAATTAAATTAAATTTTTTATGAACTTTTAAACAATATTTACTCCTTATTAAATTAGTACTAAAAATAAAAACAAAGGCTTTCTCCTTAAAGAAATATTTAACAAAAAAATAAAATAATTATAAAGGTACTTCTACAATAGATGAAGTGTACTGAAATTTAATATTTTGTTTGCTTCCCTTTTGCCTTAATGACGGCTTCAATTCTCCTAGATTCTACGAGGTTTCCAGTTACGTCTGGCTATTCCTCCATTAACACGGATTTTAAGGATTCTTTGCTTGTTATGGACCGTTTTCGTATTTGACGGTCCAGATGTTCCCACAAATGCTCTATGGGGTTGAGGTCCGGTGACTGAGGGGGATGATCAAGTTGTTTGGGCGTGTTAACTGCCAACCATTCCTTTACTATTTTGGCAATGTGTTTGGGGTCGTTGTCCTGTTGAAACACAATTTTCCTCCAAGCACAACTTTTCAACGCTAGGTACCAAGTTTTCTTTTGAAATGTTCAGATAATCTGCCTTGTTCATTGTACTTTCAATAAACACTAAGTTTCCCACACCATTCTTTGCCATACATCCCCATACCATCACCGAACCTCCCCCATGTTTTACAGTGGACAGTAAATTTTGCTCGGCAAACTCCATATTTTTGCTCCTCCAAATTTTTACGTTTTTTTTCTTACTAAAAACTTCAAACTTACTTTCATCAGTGAAAATAGTGTTGTTCCAAAACTGGTTTCCGTGATTTCTATACTTTTTAGCAAAATCTAGGCGTCGCTTTTGGTTAACTTTTGATATAAGGGGATTTCTACGAGGAGCTCGACCATGTAATCCATTAGCATTCAATGCTCGACGAACTGTGCTGGCACTAACATTTATAACTGATGTTTGTGATATTTCTTCCGATATTTTAACAGCACTTGCTGTTGGATTCTTCCTCACATTTCTAACAATTGAGCGTATTTCAGCCTCATTAAGCCTCTTTGGTCTACCGAATTTTGGTTTTCTAAGTTTTTAAATTTTTTGTACTTATCAATAATTTTTTTTATAGTATTATGACTTCTGTTTATAATTGATCCAATTTCCCTTAAAGTTTTTCCTTCAGTATGGAACTTAAGCACGATTTTGCGAGTATCCAAAGATGTTTGTCTAGCCATATTACAAAAATATTTTCTACGCAAAATTTTAAACGATCGCGACTAAAGAAAGATTGAAAATAACTAATTTTAATTACTTTGAACTTAATTCCTTAAAAAAAGTAAAATAACTGTAAATCACAACTGAACGAAACTCTCCAAAACAAAAAGAGATTCTTTTGATTCTATAAAAATAACATTTTTTTGTTTTTGTTTTGCAAATTTTTTTTTCTACTAAATTGTTGTTGTCGGAGTAAATATGTTTTTCAAATAGCATAAAATTTTTAGTTCAATTGCATTCCATAAGACTGTAATGCAACGAAGATCATAAAAAATCAAGCTGTACACTTTCTTTTGAAGCTCACAGTATATGATCATTTTAATCGTGCAGAAGAGTCAAAAATGACTCGAATGTGATAAAAATTTCAAAAAATGCTAGCTGGGATATAGCTAAAGGTGGAATCAAGCTTTGAGCATATTAAGGTCTTCTATAGATATCGAATGCTGTGATTTTACCTCAAAATTATTACCCAACAGTTATCTGGTATTCAAGATCCATGCCAGGTACTATAAAGAGCTGGTTGGTACAATGTCTTTAACTGCTTTCATCAACGTATTATTCCTTATCATTAAACTCTTTTGACTTAGAGTATGATCAGAGAACATTATCTATATAGTAATAGACTTTTCACTGTAATTTTGGGTTAGTTCACGGTACCTTAGGGCACGGTGAACTAATTGGGATATTAATATAGTTAACAATCCGCCGTGACCATGAACTTAAGAAGTCTTTTGAATAGCAGTCTGAAAAAAACAACTTTATCTATTACTTTTATCTTTCTATCTATTGATTCGTCTTCGGTATTAGGGGTAGTTCAAAACCAAATTGCGGGAAGAGAATGTTCGTATAAAAACTGATGCACAGTAAAATATATACATACATATTTCAGGATGATGTAGTTCATTACACGTGTATACCAATAGATTAATTATGTTCAGGGTTTACTCTGTTCAGACTTGCCGCACTGTGTGATCTAGCAAAAGCGTCTCGAGTTGTTGCCAAATCCATTAGTTCGGTTTTGAATGGTTTCCGAAAAATGAATTGAATATTGACGAATATTATTTAGAGATTTTATAGCTCAATTACATAAGGAAAATGCCAATTGCGTTAATGGGTTGTCTCGAGCTTTGGTGTTCTGTAGTGAGATAGGGCAACCTGTCAAGTACTAAAGTTAACCAATCAAATTTATGTAATATAACTATTTCTTTCCTTTGTATTGGAACTACTTCCTTTTTATATTTTGATTATTCTATTGGAGTGGTCTAACACATAACGGAAGGGTTTTCATCCAACTAAAATGGGATTATTTAAAAATTAAAGAAACATAACTTATAATGATTGACAATTTTAAATAGTTAAAATGTGTTTTATTGTTGAAAAAAACTAACTATTGCTATATTGAAATTTATTTAAATGTGTTCTTATAAAATCTTTATTCTTTAAAAATATCCTTAACAAATTCTTTAAAATATCCTTAACAAATCTTAAAAAATCTTTTAAATATACTCCCAAAAATATAAACGAAAAAATAAGCTTAACTACCATTTGTGGCCATGTTAAGTCACAATCTGAGCCACATGACAACGGTGAAGACTAGGCACTGCAACACAGAAATGTAATCCAGATAAAGGAAAATATCATAGACTAAGAATTCTGGTAAAGAAATTCCAACAGGCTGGAAGACAGGCACTTCAACACATGTAGACAATGTTAACGACACAACGACACAAATAAAACAATCACTATTGATTTTCAATTTGGTAACAGCTAAAACAAAAACACGAAAAAAGGTTACAACAAAAATTTGTTTTTTAACTAAAAGCTTGAAAGAAGGAAATGTTCGTAGTAGAAAAACAAACGAAACGAAATGGATCAAGTAAAACACTTTTACACAAAAATGGTAACACATTACAAATGTACGTGGCACTCGCTGCCTGCCATTGCTGCATGACTGTATGGCCTCAATGAAAAAAGGCTTTTGCTGAAATAAATATAAAACGTTTGGAAAAAATATCAATGGAATTGCAATGGCAAGAGGATTCCTCGCTTTTTTCTCCAGAATTTTTTTTATTCTATTTTGCAAGGAAGTAAAACAATGTAATGTACACATTTAAAAAAGCTTACAACCGTTAAAGCACAGTGCCTTTTATAGGCAACAAATTAAGCAGAAACTTTTGTATAACATGTGCAATCATGTTGAAACCTGCCTTTTCTTTTTACTTACTTTTATACTTTCTACTTTTTGAATTGAAACCACTGTTGGGTAATTTTATCCTGTAAAATGTAAAAATCTTTTTATGAAAAAAACTCGGATATTTAGGGCTGCAGTTGGGATTTTTTTTGGGATTTTACTAAAGTATCAAAAGCAAAGAACAAACGCACAATGTCTGTCTCACATTTGCAACATCATGTTTTACATTTTTTTCTATCTATATGCAGTTGCAGCAATTCTTAATGCTTTCTTTTTTTTCTTACTTTTTCTATAGAAATCTACATATATTTTCCATTTTTTGCTGGCAATTTTCAAGCCAAAAGCTTTAAAAGCATTGAAAAGCAATTTTGCGGCTAATAAATCCGATTTTCTACCATTTTTTATTTATTTTTGTTTCTTTTCTGATGTTTTTTATATTTTGTTGCAACTTTATGCAATAAATTGTGCATTTGCAACATTGACTCGGTGTACGACTGACTACAGTATGCAATTTACTGCAAGTGCAAATGAACAAATGGCTATTTACAATTAACCATGCCTTTCCCTTCCTTCCTCCCTCCCTCTCTTCCCATAAGGCTTTTTGTATTCATTGATACCTACCCACCGACCAATGAGCCTATGAATGAATGGTTTTTGTTAAATATTATACAACTTGTCCGCCTGATGACTTCCCACTCCCTGTGCATCTCCCCGTACGTACATTTAAATCTAAAGGGGCTTGCTTGCTTGTTTGTTGCTGCAACATCAAATGGGGCTGCAAAAAAGTAATGAAAATTGTGAAAAAAAAGAAAAAGTTTACTGTTAAAATTTGTTACAAGATAAAAGTGAATGAAGCAACCAATTGCTACAAATAAGAGAAAAAATATATAGTATTTAAAATACCTACCTGGAATTCAGGTCATTAAATTTATTTCATGAAATTTCCAATGCTCTTACACTCTACTATATGTTTACAATCTTTTGTAATTGAAGAAAAATACATAAATTATTCAAAGAATTTAAGGTTTTAATACAATCGACAGAATTGAAAGTTCAAATGTAACAATTTAGCCAATAAATTTCCAGCAATTAAAAAAGCTTTACAAAAGCAGAAAGAGTTGTAATCAAATTCTATAACTTGTATTAGTTTGCAAAGGTTTTACTTTGTACACTGCAAACTACTTGAAAGTGATAAAAAGCTTAGATTTTCTTTAAGATATAAAAAAGCTTAAAGCTTTCTAATTTTTACTAATTAAAAGCTTTACATTAAAAAAAAAATAAGCTACAAATTTTTTATGACAATGAAATATGAAAGTTTTATTCTTAAAATAGAAAATAAAGCTGCAAATCTAAACATTTTTCATTGGATATTGGATTGAAGCCGCAGTTATGTTTACTGTTTTCAATGCAATTTTTAAAGTTTTCTCAAAGTATGTAAAACTTTAAATGAAATTAAAGCTTTTTTAAATGTTTCGACTTATATTGAGCGTTAAATTTTTTCAAAATATTAAGTTTCGACTTATATTACAAGTTTTTACGCTTGTACCCTGTAACCGTGGTAAAACTCATTACAAGGTACAAGCTTTTACGCTTGTACCTTGTAACCGTGGTAAAACACATTACAAGGTACAAGGTACAAGCTTCAAACTTCAAGCTTTACAATGCAGCTCACTAAAGGTAGTGAGCTTTTTGAAAAATTTAACATAAACATAAAAGCTCTAATACTGATTCAAATAACAAAAGCTTGTGAGTTAAACATGTTTTTATCTCTTGCTTGGGTTATGATCAGGTTTTGAAAAATTGAAGAGGTAACTTTAAGCACTTGGGAAGCTTTTATATATTTGCAAACACTTAAAATAACCAAAATGCTAAAAAGTTTCTATAAAAGTAGCAAGACGAAAAAAGCTTTAATAAAACAAAAGCTCTTAATTTAAATATAATATAACTTTGTAATTTTTCAGTATTTTAAATTTTTTGCAAAGATTTTTATAAATTTCATTAGATTATTTTCTTTCAATTTAAAATTCCTATTCTTTTTCTAAAATTTAATTTAAGCTTTTGAGATTAATTAAAATTTCTTTTCTGTTTGCGAAACAAACAAAGTTGAGTGAGTGATCAATGACATTGTTGTGGTTTAAATATTGACAGAAATTTGTTTCTTTTATATTTCCTCTAACACTTCTGAAGTGTTTTAAGTTTTTATGATTTTCTTAATTGTTTTAATAATGGTTTAATTAAATTTTGTTACATAAAAAGCAGAACATTTTTATTTTTATGCTCTGTTTATTAAACAGTTTTTTTGCTAAAATTTTAACGATTTCTTAGTGTTTCTTAAAAACATTTTTTTCTGCACGATTTTCAACACCTAATAATTTGTTTTTTTTTTTCATTGTTATTGTAAATACAATTTTTATGATGAAAAACTTAAAATAATTATTTTTCAATTTTGCTGTTATTTGTTTGTTTAAGTTTCAGTGATTGTATATGCGATTTTCTTTTATTATTAAAAAATTATATTATATTATTGTTGTAATTGTATCAATATACAAAATTGTTGGCGTGTGTTTATTTTATTTTTTTAACTTTAGTACTTAGCAAAAAATTACTAAAACCATTTTGGATTTATTATTTCAGTTTTTATATAAAAGAACTAGTGTGCCCTGGGTAATTCGCTATTGAAATTTTGATTCCTTGTATAGTTCAGTACTAAAGTGGTTTCCCACTATAAAAACTTCAAAGATTTTCATTTAAAGAATTAGAGAGTACCAAAGGGGGACCTTCTTCAAGATTCTAAGGTTAGAGAACGAAAAAGTAATTCACGAGAAATGATGATTGGCGATATGGTGTGATTGTCTTGTGTTCATCATTATCTACCGAAATATCTCTGCAATTCGATTGGACAGACCCGAACTTCCTATATACCCTACCATTTAGGGTTATCCGTAGTAGGGTTCTATAAATCGACTAAAATAGTCGGGCTCGACTATCGTCTGTGAAAAAAGTCGAAAAGTCGACTTTGTTAATAAAAGTCGAAAAGTCGATGAGTCAAAAAAGATCGATAAGTCGAAAAAAGTCAAAAAGTCGAAAACTCGAAAATTGTAGAAACAAGTCAAAAATAGTCGAAAATTTAAAAAAAGTGGAAAAAACTCAAAAACTCTAAAACAGTCGGAAAACCCCAAAAAATAGTTGAAAAAAAGTCGAAAATAGTCAAAAAGTCGAAAAAATCGAAAAGTCGGAAAAAGTCGAAAAGTGGACTATTTATAAAATACTTATAGTCGAAAAGTCGACTTTCAATTAAATCGAAAAATAGACTTTTCATAAAATGCAAAAAGTCAAAAAGTAGAAAAGTCCACTTTTAACTAAATAAAAAAAGTCGAAAAGTCGACTTTTCGTTTCAACTATAGAACCCTAATCCTTAGTCTTCGACTGATCAGGTAACTAGTTGTTTTAACATGTGTTTGTCGTACATGGAAGTCAATCGTTACCCTATAGATTACGAAAGCTTAAGTTTGTTTTTCAAGTTTTACTGCCTCGGTTGGTTGGTTATTCAGGCTGCAATAGATGCACACGTGGGTCCTTTTAGTCCCTTTGTGATACACTGTAAGTATATAAAAGGAATAAGGAAGTTGTAATAAAAATAATAACAGTAAATATGTATTGGAAGTGGAAGTTAATAGTATTATTAGAGGCCGAGAAACGAGATAGATAAAAACATAAGAGGAAAGAGTCTTGGACTCGAAAAAAGCTACTAATATGTGCTGTTTGAATATGTTTCGTCAAACCAACCTTAATGCCTGATGAAAACGTTTAGGTTATCTATTCTAATCCCAGATAACTCTGTGGTGTTCTCCAAAAATCGACAACCTTGTTATCGGAGTGTTTCTTGCTTACAAAGGGCACACTAAAGTGACGATTGAGTTTACTCATGTATGAAGAGTACTTCCGTCAGGAATGACTAAATAAGTCAACCAGGTGGTCAGACATATTTGAAAGTCACTATCTCTTTTCGATGCATTGACTCCTTGTCGAACTGCTGGGATATTAAAAAAATAAAAACAATTTTATAAATAGTTTTAATAATCTCTCGAACTGCGGTAAATTATTTCAGTTTACTTTAACTGAGATTTCGCTGTTTCTCATATTATATGGATTATAGATTTCCCAAATTATTGTAGAATAATTATTTTGTGGTTTTCTTAAATATATTTGTTTATGAAAAAAATATAAAACATAATAAAGCTAAAATAATTATTGGATTTACAAAAAAAAAATAATAAAAAATAACCATAAATTGAATTACAACATAATTTTGTTGAGTACACAATAAAACTGAAAAATAATCAAAATTAAACAATAATAATTAAATTTTATAAACCATTTAAAACTGAACCAACCACACACAACCGTCAGAACAGAACCGTAGTTTTTAACTTGAACAACAGATAAAACCATTCAAAATATACAATATTTTGTTTATATTTTATTTAAACAATTTGATTTATTTGTTTATTAGTTAACAAACTATACATAATATTTAATTAAAATTATCATCGTCCTGTGTAGTTGCTGTAGGCAACCAAATAATAAAACAGCCCATTTTTATTTTGCCGGACAAATGTTTTTAACCACAAAAACCATTTTTGTCTGAATTTTTGTTTAAAAATATTCGATTTTTTTGCATTTTAATTTATTTTGTTTAACAAATAAAACGTGATTTTCTGTTGATTTTATGTAATGAAATATATATTTTTTTTATTCATTTAATAATAATAATACCACACGTTTTTGTATACAAACGTTTGACTAAACGGAATGCACCTTTAGATGGATTTCATTTTCAAAAACCCAGCTGTTTAGCTGTTTTATTAGTATTTTAAGCTTTTGTTAAAATTCTAAAAATTTGTTTTTGAATTATCACGAATTCTATTTGACATTCTCCATTTAACATTGACAATTGGCAATTGTCAATCAATAGGAAAATATGATTTTTTTTTTATAAATATAGGTAATTTTATTGGGTTTACAATAGAAGAGTTATATGTATAAAATATTAAGGGTGTTTTTTTTTTCATAAATATTTTAAAACTAGATAAAAAGGATGATTCATTGTAATTTTTCGATTTATGTTAATAAAGAAATTGTGACGTCGAAACATTTCAATTATATCTAAAATTGTACATTAAATCTTGAGATACTCATTGGGCAAAATATGTATGTTAGACTAGACTATAGACTAGACTATAGACTAGACTATAGACTAGACTATAGACTAGACTATAGACTAGACTATAGACTAGACTATAGACTAGACTATAGACTAGAC
>NC_060952.1:71607384-71792537 GCF_022045245.1 Lucilia cuprina
AAAGTTTTATGTTGCTGATGCTCGAGGGAATGTTGAAGAAAAGTTTAGGACCCAAAAGCAGACAAAATTTCCCAGAAAGTTCTTGGTATGGCAAGCAATATGCAGTTATCAAGGAATGTTTAAAAAAAAGGCTGCTTCCATTCATAAGACTTCATAATGTGTCCACTTATTTTTGGCCTGACTTGGCATCCTGTCACTATGGTAAACAAGCCCTCGAGTGGTACAAGAACAATAATGTGGTATTTGTACCAAGAGAGGCAAATCCTCCAAACTGCCCGGAGCTAAGGCCAGTGGAGAGATATTGGGTTCTTGTTAAAAGAGAATTGAAGAGTACAAAAAAGGTGTCCAAAAGTCTGGTAGATTTTAAACGGAGATGGACTACATGTTCGAGCAAAGTGACAGAAAGCACTATAAAAACGTTAATGGAAGGGTTTCCGAAAAGGGTTCAAAATTTCATCACTAGTGATTAAAACTATAAAAATATTTTTTTTTTTTGTAAATTGTAATAATAATTTGAATCAAATAAAAAAAAATAAAGCTGTAAGTTTAGTGGTTTCTTTTTTATAAACATATATGTATGTTAAGAATTTTTCGATCTCACTCCTTATATCCTTTTAAATTTTAAGATTTAATTTATATTTTATTCTTCGTCATAAACTACTTTTGATTTTCAATTTCATTTTTAACAGATATTTGTATATACATATCATATTCATTTAATTAAAAACCCCCCTTAAAAAATATATAGCGAGAAAAATCGCATACATGCAAGAGAATATAGGAAAAACAAATTTTCATGTCACATGCAATATGTAGATTTTCGTTTTCAATATTATTATAGGATTGTTCTTGTACTCCAGTTTCGTTTGAATTCCTTTTAGCACTTCAATCTAATAAAACAAAACTATTTTTCAATGAATGAATTGGATACAAAAAATTGCATTGAATTGTTTTTCAGAGTTATTTAAATCGATACATCATACACATTTAAAGTACATAGCAGTGGTCGGCTTAGAGAGAGTATGTCTTTAAAAAAAAGGTCATGCTACAGATTTTTGGGAAAATTAAAAGCTTAATTAGTAATTTAGTTCGGAATATAGCTCGTCGGTTCCTGTTGGTTATAAATGACAATCAATGTCATACACAGAACACATAACTGGAAATCGTTATATATTATATAATACCTATACAAATACATTAAATTTTAGGCTAGTGATATAGTTGTTACCAAGAAGAGTAATCCAGTTCAGAAAAAATACATATATTTTCTAATAAAAAAACTTTATGTAAAACAATTTTGTCTATAAATCCCTGATATATAAATATAAATAATTCTCTCAAAGGATTTAAAATTTTTAAAGCTTTTGATCTCATCATAATCACTTGTGATATAATTATTTTAATTCAGAAATACAGCCGTTCTCTTTCCCTTAAAACACAAATATTTTTTTTAGCTGTAATAAATATTCCTATGAATATGTGAATTGTATTTTTTTATTGGTGTATGTATTGTATATCTATGTATTTATTTCATAAAATAACATGTCTGTCATGTTTTCAACATGAATGTTTTTTATTGTAATTTTTTTATTATTATTTTAAGTATTATTTGATGATGATGACACCTTGTCGAGTAGAGATAAATATATGAAGTACTTGTATCAACATGATATTTATTTGATAGTATCAAAATAAAATTATTATTTATTATAAACAAAAAAAAGTTAAATTTCAAAATTTAATTAAATTTTATTTTTAAACAAAAATTAAAAAAATCTTATAACTTACGATTTTTTTATTTAAATTTCATTAACAAATTTATTTTACATCAATGAAAATTTGGCGACTTTGCGATCTGGAACGTTTGTAAAGAATTGAATGGTGCTTAATCTGATAACTGTTAAACATTTTTTGGTCTGTACTGTCTTATCATTATAACTAGAAGTTTTCTTTCTGATCTAGATTTTTTTCAATGCTCAAGTCTTCCTTTTGAATCTTTAACAATTTTTTGAAAGTCCTTATTGGAAAATTGATTATATTATATCAAAGCTCCTCGGTCCATATTGCAAAGAGCTCTTAATAGGTTCTAGTTCACATGCTTGTCCCGTGATATGTCCCATCAAAAACTTGTACTGAAAAGTAATAACTTAAATAGCTAAAAAGCCGCATTTCACTACTTATTCGTAAACAGTTAAACTCTTTATATTGTAGTCAAGTCATACCACGCTCACTAACAAATCACTACCTTTATAAGTACTTACAAATAAGGATTTAAAAAGTTGTCTTGTTCAAAAAATTTCACAGAGAATACGAATCTGTGCTTCTTGTTATTTAGCTCGCAGTCTTACTCACAACACCGCTGTTTAGTTCAGTTATTGTGTATTCAATAATGGTTTTCACAAAAATGCGGCAAAGCTCAAGATAAAGTGCGTACTTATCTTATGATATGCAAGTTAGTAAAAGTAATGCAGACAGTAAGTATTAGCAATGGAAAAGTAATGCAAAACATTTTCACTGAAATTCACTTCAAGAAAATTTCTTAAATGTTTTTTCACTTATTAGATCAGCTATTCTGTTAGCGCAAATTCATTTGCTAAAAGTTTCTAAAGGTAAATCTTATTTAAGTTCAGGAATTTTTCGAATATATATGTTTTGGTACATAAATCTTGTAATAGAAATTTTTCTCTTAATCATCATCATTTATCTCTTACAATACAAAGATAGAATAAGTACTTTTTTCTTTAAAAATAATTAAAAAAGAAAAAGGAATCCTTATTTATAATTTTCTAAAATGTATTAAAACACTTTTCCTTTCTGTAAACGAAAATATCATTTATTTACATTACTTTTGATTTCAAAGCCACAAATATCTAGTGTGACATTCAAGTTTTCTTTTCTTATATAAGTATTAATTCATTCATTCCTTCCTTTTGCTGGCATCCTTGTAATATTTTAATTTGTAATTTTCTTTTAGTCATTTAGTTTCTTTTTTCAAAGATATTCAAAATTTAAACAATGTGTTCATTTACAGTGACCAACACAAAAACACACAAACACAATATTACCCCCCATCATTATCATCTACTCAAATTTCTTTTATTACATATTTTTCTTTTTAGAAATCATTATTTTAAAGCAGTCACTGTGTTGACGTCTTTTTTGTACTCTTGCTTACTGCATTATTCATGATGCATTCTACTCATTATTGACATCATTGTATTTCTCCTTTGTTATGGCGTTGCTTTATTCGCTCGCTTGTTCGTTTGTACATTCACTCATTTATTCACTCACTCTTTGTTTTTAAGGTAACAAATCAAACACAAACAAAAACTGACATTTTATTATCAACTTGAAGCAAAATTTTTTTTCTTCATGTATTATTTTCCGCTGTGGTTTTTTGCTTTTACTTGTTTTTCCTATAATTTCCATTTTAATACTCTAATGAATTACGTCCACACTAAAACAATAATTAAAATAATGAATAATGTAAATTAATGTTTGGTGGAGACTGTACAAAAAAGAGATAATAAATGAACACTTGTTTGAAAGAACAGGAAAGAGAGGGACAGAGAGGGAAAGAGAACAAAAACTGATATTATTTACATATATGAAATTTTCTTTGGACTGGACTATAGATTGTAGACTAGACTGTCGGTAATAGATTAGATTATAGACTAGACAATGGACTAGACTATGGACTATACAATGGACTGCTCTGTTAACTAAACTGTAGGCTATACTATAGACTACATCATAGACAAGGCTGTAGACTAAACTGCGGACTAGACTACTGACTAGACTATAGACTAGATCATAGACAATACTGTAGACTAAATTGCAGTCTAGACTATAGACTAGACTACTGACTAAACTATAGACTAGACAATAGACTGGACTGCAAACTAAACTATAGGCTATACTATAGACTAGATCATAGACAAGACTCTAGACTAGACTATATACTAGACAATATACTAGACTATAGACTAGACTATAGACTAGACTATAGACTAGAATATAGACTAGATTATAGACTAGACTATATACTAGACAATATACTAGACTATAGACTAGACTATAGACTAGACTATAGACTAGACTATAGACTAGACTATAGACTAGACTATAGACTAGACTATAGACTAGACTATAGACTAGACTATAGACTAGACTATAGACTAGACTATAGACTAGACTATAGACTAGACTATAGACTAGACTATAGACTAGACTATAGACTAGACAATAGACTAGACTATAGCCTAGACTATAGACTAGACTAGACTATATACTAGACAAAAATACAAGGGAAGAAACTATTACATTTAATAATACATAATAATTTGGAGTCCCCTTTAATTGTATTTTTATATACATTCACTCATCCATATAGTTAAAACTAAAGTTAGTTTTTTAAAGCAGTCACAAAAAATTTAATAATTTTTGCTTTTTCTCATAGAATTCAACATCAAAAAATGTTGCGGAGAGAAAAACAGAGGGCATTTGTGTTTAGAAGTAGTTTCAGTTTCAGCCAAAAAGGAAAAACTTTTTTGGTATTATTTTGGTTGTCATGTTAATGCGTGACTGTTCATGTATGTGTGGCGATAAGTTGCTTTCAAAACAACATTAACTTTAACTTCAGTGTTAAAGTGGGAAAATAATAAACTGTCTCATACATATCAAAAAATGTGGTGCCCTGCAGGTATTAAAAATAAAACTAAGATGACAAGGATCATAGCTATAAAAATTTACATTAGTTATTAACTAAATGTACACTCTTTGCATTACCAGTAGCTAGTAAATCCGTTAGTATATTACAATAATTATTTTTTTAAAAATCTAACTAACTTTGATGTGAGATTCTTCATCAGTTGATTAGAAAATATTAAAATGAATTTTTTTAAAGTTGGGAATTAACAACTTTAAAATTGCAGGAAATATCTGTATCAAAAGTTATTTACTTTTTAAAACTTCATTGTTCTGGTTTATTTTATTTTATTTTTTGTTGAAAATCACGTGAATTGTTTAAATGTGTTAGTAATAAAAATAATAATATACAGCTACTTTTTGTTTTATTTGCTGCAGTTTAAGGAAAAGTTTTGAATTTATTCTACAACAACAGCTACTAGTACAACATGTGAAAGTTCAGGTGTTGGTTGCAACTTAAAAATGAATGATGGATGGTATTAAATTAAATTGCAGTTTTCAAATCACTTTGTTTTCTGTTATACTTATTCTTATTTTTTTCTGCAATCTAAAAGTATTAAAAGTAAATAATAATATTTATTAGTATATTTATTAAAGTAGTATAAAATGTGCTATAAAGTATGTTTTGAGGATGTGCGATGTTTGTTTGAATGATGAAAGAACGGCAAGGAATAGCAAGCAGTTGAGGTATAAAAGAGTGAATTTAAGTGCAAAGTTTTAGAAACAAAAGTTTTTATTTACAATAGAAATATGAAATCAAATTTCCAATAGAGTAGGAGTAAAGAAGTAACTTTTTAACTGAGGAATATTTTAGATAGCTCACCCAAAAGTATGCTTTAAAAATCTCATGATTATTTATATGAAGGGTAGTATACCAAACAGAATTTAGCGTACATTTTCGGACGTTGAAAAAATGTTCAAAAGTGTTACATTAGTTTATGTTCCACGTTACCAGGGGTGACAATCATATTCAAATGTGTCTTCCCTTGTTAAGAATTACAGTTTTGGTATTAAGGCTCTAGACTTCGAATAAAACTCTTGGAATGGAATTTCCAACTAGGGACGATTGGCTTGTATCCTATAGATTATTTAATAAATTCATAGTTTTTAACAACGAGTTTGACAACTGATGTTGATATAAAATGACTCCCTGTCTCATTTAGTGCCTTTCAAGCAGAGATCCTTTCGATCTGAAAAGCGCCAGAATTAATTGATAGTGTCGGTACTACAGACTCGGTAGTGACAATTTATGTTGGTAGTCAAGCTGCTTTTAGAGCATTAGCATGTCATACGGTACATTGTCTCCTTTAACCAGATCTGTGAGAGGAATATTATTTAGAGGAACTTTTTAGGAAAAGCTCCAAATAATATTCTTTCTATAATGCGGCTATTATCAAAATGCTTACAAATAATGCTTTCCTACATATTAAAGCATATTTTAAGGCTTTTATAAACTTAAAAAATCATTGCCTATACAACTTGGAATTTAGCAGTCAAATCAAATCAACACAGATTCTTTTGATTGTGTTAATAAACACGACTGTTGAAAAACAAACGCGTTTTTTCGTTTTGAAATGAATAATTTCTAAACTTTTTGTACAACTCGTTATGATCATTGTCAACATCATTATGCAAGTTATTGTAAGCAAAACAATAAGTGTCATTTTCTTTTCATAGTCATGATATAATCTTTTCTCTAGTTTTACTCATATTTTCTCCTATAATGAATACATTCAGTGTTTTTGTAGCTTAAAATATTATAATTTAGTACGCATTTAGAAAAAACGCTATGACATTAGCTTGTGTTTTTGTTTTTACGCTTCGCCTAAAAGTTTGCAACACAAAAACCCTTTTCAAAAATATTAATGGACACCAAAGGAATAGAGTATAATAGCAAATGTGAGGAGATAGAAAAAAAGAAGAAAACTAAGTAAGTCTAAAGAAGAATAGAAAAATGAAATAACAAGACTTCATAATTTTGATTGACAAATGTCTATCAGGCTTTATAAGGCAACAAGGGAGTATTGAATGGAAATAGAGAAGAGTATAGGAAAGAATAGAAAAAGTAAAAGCAAAATTAAGCTACTACAGAAAAATATATAGGAAAAGGACAAATATTAAAAATGAATTTTCTAAAACCTCGAAATAGTTAAAAGTCATAAAGGCGAAGAGAGCGGGGCAAAAAAGGCAGGGCAGATAAATTATGAGTCTTGCATAGCTGTTTCAAAAGAAACGAACAACAGCAACAATAGCAAAAAATTGTCATTCATTAGGAAAAAAAAGAAAATAGCAGAAAATATTGTATTATTCAAAATAATCGTGGCATACAATAAACTTCATTATCATCCTTATTGTCATAATCATCATTTTCACATTCAACAGTATGACATTAGCAGCAGCAATTTGAGTAGTATAGGGATGGCATAATGATGGCGTTTCTATTAAGTGGGTAAAAAATGTCACTTAAGTTGAAATATTTTCATTTTCTTGTTTATATTTTTCTTTATTGTTTGTTTTTCTTTTCTCCTCTCCCTTTTGTGACTCAAAGGACTTGTTAGGTTAAAAAAAACACAACTCATACTGGGTATAAACTAGAAATAAAAGCAAAAATGACGCAATGTTTCTTATTATTTAAATAGGGTGTGTTGGCGGCATTCAAGGAAAGTATAATTTTTATACTGATGGTAACAAAGAAAAAAAGTATGACTTGGAAATATTATTAAGGGTTTCTGTGAGAAGAAAAAATTGAGTTCCAAAGATATTTTTATCTTTGTAATAATTTTAATAAAGTAATTATTTGTTAAACAAACTGTATTTGAATTTATACAATATCCTTAAGATATACGATTCTAGAGAAATATGTGCAAGATAAATCATAATTATTATTAATCATACGTCATGTTGTCCTTTTTAACCAATATTTATTTTTCTCACAGATTGTAAAAAAAATTACACTTATTGTTGAACACCCTAGAACAGACCACATACATTTGTTTAAATAAAAAAACGCGAAAAAATATGTGTAACATAAACTTTAACTTTCAACAATACAAAAAAAAAAAAAAAAAAACCGTTGATATTTGTATGACAAAACAAAAAATTAAATATAAAAGAAAATAGATAGGAAAAAACATTATTTACATTATTATTTTATATTCTTTATAATGCGCAATAATGACACACTTATTGTTTAAATATTGTACTTAAATATTTCATATTTTTTCCTCCATTTGAGTCTTTCACCTTAATACTAGAAATGGCATTTCTGTCATAATTAATATCAAATCGAAAGTTTATACATATTTAGTTTGAATACTTGAAGCATATACCGCAAATTACATATACTTTTCACTCCTAAAAGTATGCACTTGTGTTTTATATTTAGTTAGGCGTTTATTCTTGAACTATTTATATATGTCTTAGCAAAGGGTGTGTTCGGGATTATATGTGTTTAATAGTTTCTGTTTTGTGGATTTATCATTAGTTTGTTATTTTGTTTCAAAATATTTTTTCTAATTAGAATTTCTAAAAATATAGGCCGTAAATGTGCCAAATTAGGCAAATTAAGTTCTTTGACATTAATCATCATGTTATATATATAGGCTTCAATAATCCTATAATTTTGAAAAAGTACTTTAGGTTTCATTAAATTTCAAAGTTTTTGTAAATGTTACTCTCCTTTTGCTGACGCTTTTATGGTTTATTTATCTTAAATGAAGTTGTTATTAATTAAACTTTTTTTGAATTAGAAAGATCTGTGAAAATTTTAAGGATTTAAAAAGAATTTAATAAAATTTGTCATTAATTAATATTATGTGCGTATGAGCACTAGTGTGTTATTTTAAAAGCAATTTGAAAAAATTATATTACATTTTTTACATTAGAAAGATCTGTGAAAATTTTAAGGATTTAGAAAGAATTCAATTAAATTTATCATTAATTATTATTAATCATACGCACGTGGTCATGAGGAATCTTTTGGAATGAAATAACATTGCCCAGATATTTGAATCCAATTTCGACGAAAGATTTACAATGACGAAGAAAGTGTTTCAGAGTTTCACTCTATACTCAGTTGTTTCTATATTTTGTATAGTTGTGACCGTAATCTTGTCTGTACATATTTTCTCTACCATGTTTTTAATTCAGTCCATACAATAACAAAGAAACTGTTTCAGAGTTTCACTTTATACTCCACATGTCCTATACATATATTTTATAGCTGTGACCGTATTATCATCTGTCCATGTTTTCTCGATTATGTTTTTAATTCAGTCCAAGTCTTGCGACTTTTAATAATTATATTGTATGAGGGCGGACAAAAGGTAGTCTATAGTTAGTTCCAGACATACTGTAAGATACTTTGAAAATTTCAGGAAAATCGACTCGGCTGTTTAGCTGTCTGTAAAGTCCTGGTCTTCTTCGGTTCTTCTATACAAATAATTTGAATCCATTTCCTTTTAAAGTATGACGAAATCTGAGTAAAGGGGAAAAAAGATTCTTGTTTGTACAGTGAAATACCCACTTCCTGATAGTTGTATCGAACATTTTACTACTTTTCTATTTAATTTAATTAAAAATTTATTTGAAAATTATATCATGTAATTTTTTGAATAGTTTTCAATATTACTTTATAAAAATTCTTTAATAATTAACAATACTACTTTTACATAATTAATTACAATCCATTCTTTTTGTTTTTCAATTTTAGGTAAGACAACCGTTTTAACGACCCCGCCAACAATGGTTTTTAGTAAGTAGTAATGGTAATATTCTTGTAAAATAGTATAATTTAATTGCTCGCTACAGTTTGAATTTTAAACATCGATTTAACACATCAATTTCTTTTGCTCTTTTTTTGCTATGACGTAAAATTGTTATCCAAATAATCTGTTTGAATTAATAGCACATTATCTAAATCTAAAATGCTTTATATACATATTTTTTTATAAAATAAAAAAAAGAAATTTCAATTGCATACATTTAGGTATTTAGCAAATTACTTGCAACACTTGCAAGCAAATGTGACAACATCAAAAGATTTTCAAACAAATTTCGAAATTATCAAATGAATTGAAACAGACTTTGGATAAATAGTTTAAGCCAAAAACAATAGACAAAACTTGTCCCTTCAAACAAAATCCTTACAAACCACATTTACTCACAGTTTGTAATAAAGGCAAACTGACCTGCAGTCTGTCTGGCTGTCTGTCCATCCGTCTGACCACATAACAAAAGATTTTGATTTAAATCTACTTGTTCTTCAATCTATGTATCTATTCTTCTTAACCACTAGGATCCGAAATGGAAAAACTTTTTCTTTTGAGGTTTGTTGTCTGTCATGCATACAACTTGTATTTTCATGTTACGACACACACACACTCTGAAATGAAGTTTAGCTTTAACAAATTTTTAAATTGTTTTGGTCATTTAGAGAAGCAGAGAGTAGTTTTTTTTAAATCTTTTGGGATGAAAACTCTTTTCATTTTAACAACAATATTGACTTTGGTGTCTGTGTTCTAGAGAGTATATGTTATGAAATAAATTTAGAGTTAAATTTTATATGATATTATTACTAATGAATTGATGTAATTTAAAATTACCATAAAGAAAATAAAAAGAAAAAGGGGGCATTTATAAAGTTATAAAGTTAAGTTATTATAAGGAAATTTAAAAGGACAGATTTCATACAAAACTTATGAAATAGATAACTGATAGAATGGCTAACAGTGAAAAAGTGGAGATAATAATCCCCAGAATTTTCAATCATTTCAAATATCAATATCACCGTTAAATTTTATACGCAAACTACTGTGACAATAATCTGTTCTGTTCTGTTTCTGTTTTAGTAAATGAACTCATAATTAATATTAATCATACGTCACTGTGTACGCTAACAGTTTTTCAAGTTGAGAGCAAACCAACTGATATTGCTCATTATAAAAAAGAAGAATTAAACCTATAGTGAATGTGTATCAACTTAGCGTCAGCAGAATTTTCTTACCATATCACGCTTGCTATGTAATGGTAATATTGATCTTCTCTGCTTTACACTAACTTCTAGACTTTCCGCACTCGATTTTGTAATTAAACCCGATATTTTTTGGTCAAAATAATTTTTAAATTTTAAAACAATTTTTAAGATTAGATTTAATAATATTTCACAATATGCACGAAATTTTCATAGATATATTTTTTTTTGTAAAGTTAAGCATGTATTGTTTGTTTTTTATGGTCTCCATTTTCACATTTCCTCAACAAGTGATATTTTCAGAGCCTCGATATAAAAAAGATACATATATTATGGCCTATTCTGAATAATACATTCCCTGGCAATATTATCTCTCCTAATAACTAACGCACGCAAAAGGAAACAAACTACCGGAGGATAATGGTTCATAATTTGCCTGATTATTTATGTTTATGCTTCAAAATTAAGTTCGTTATAATTAATCTTTTGTAAACAGTAGTTGTAGTAGTCTATGTATGTGGCAAGAAAGAGTTAAAAATAATTTTCAAAAATTAAATTTCTAAAACCCAAATTTCCCAAAGAAAATCTCAGCAACAAACAGTTGTTTATGAATTATTTATAAATTCTCCCCCTACTCCAATTTATGAATACATGAAGCCTAAAAGTTCTAATTTAACTTTAACTCTCATAAATAGTTTTTCGCTTTTATCTCCCACACTTTTTTTTCAACGAAAGCCAAAAAGAAACGGTATTAGTGGAACCGGATATAGTGTTGGTTACAGCATGTGTGTACGAGTGTATGTGTATGTTTTTGTGGGTGAATATGTGTGGTTGGTTTTAACACTTGTCTTTTTAAATGCTTTGGCTTTACTATAGTTTTTCTTTACTCTTAATGTATATGTGTTTAGTTCGGTATGTCTACTACTTTTCCCTCTTTTAGTCTGATGTGTGTTTAGAAAAGTTTTGTTGGAATAGTTTTTTTAACCCAAAACTTAACTAAAGTTAGTTGTTGGCTGATACCAAAGAATTGAGGAGAATGAAGAAAAAAACATCAACACAACAACGTTTGGCTTAGAAAAGTTTAGACTTTTTTACGCTTGAAAGTTTTTTTCCAAACATTCTTGAAATATTTTCTTTTTTTTGCATAAGCTCAGAAAGGCAGCGTGTCGATAGTTACATGTATAGTGGGGATCTGTGGGTACTTTTAAAGATGTACATATATCTTTAAGAACGTTTTCGAGAACTAAATGCAAATACATAGAGGGAAAAATAGAGGTAGAAAAGTACCAAGATTGATACAAAACGTTGTCAAAAGTAAGCTTATCATGTTTGTTATTATTTAGACAATAGATGTTTATACAATTTAAATAACAATCAGTTATCATTATGGCAACCACCGTTGATTACGCTTCATATCATTCGGCAATGCATCTCTTTCATTTCGACAACGCAACGTTGTCACTTTGATGTTTCTGTTGTTGATTTTACAACTATCCATACATACTTTGACAACGGATGTTATTGAATAAACGCTTAAACACATTGCTGTTAACTTGGTACCAAGGGTACATACGTTTAAAACGTCTATTTTCTCTTTGTACAAGTACCAGAAAGGACTTTTAATTTGATCTTCCCTGTTATTTTGTGTAAAAAAATATGTGTAAAACTGTGGTTAAAGCACAGATTTTGTGTTGGATTGTTTTTTCCCTAGATTTTTGTTAACAGATTTTTATAGTTTCAATTTACGATAAAATTTGTTGTGGTTTTGAAAATAGCACAGTTAAATTTGTATAAAAAACAGTTCTTTAAAAAATTTAAAATTTATAAATCTTAAACTCATAAAAATTAAAAAAAAAAAAAAATACATCATTGAGTGTTCATCCTTTTCTGTTCTTCATTATTAAATTATACTTGCAGTTTCTTACTTCTTATGACCCATTTCGACTTCCTTTCCAGCATCTCACTACTAATTGTTTTAAAATTATTAGATTTTGACTTGATTTTCTTAGGCTGTACATGTGAAATGTTTCCTCCCCCCATTTGTTAACAACTTTTCACTTTAAAAACATATTGAAACTTCTGATTTTCCCCCTTGGCTTTCAATTCATTTATTTACTCATATGTCTGTGTGTATGTTAGTAGTAATGATGTTAGAAACAAATCTAATGTTTAAAAAGCTTTTTGTTATAAAACTAATAGAAGAGAACAATTTAATAATAAGAAAAAGTAAAAAATTATAGAAAATAGAAGTGCAAAAAAAAAAAACACTAAAAGGTCTTCTAATCAATTTCAAAATATTGTAAATGTAATTTATATGTGAACATGAATGAGAAGACTACTTGTCGGCAGGAGCTTTTCCATATCAATATTCAAGATAAATTTTACACGACTACACTCTGGCAGTTGTGAGTAAAGTAAGAAGCTTTTAATATATAGATATGTTAGAAGTAGATTTATACAATTGGATTTCACATAGAGTGAACATTGTAGACTTCAGGGGCCCTTAATTTTGAATATTCGAAAGTTTTGGAGTAATCAAATAAAATGTGCAAACAAAATGACCTAGCAAAAAATAAAGTACTTATATATGAGATTAAAAAAAGTCATTACAAAAGTACTTCAAAGTAATGCATACGATAAGTCGTTGTCATTGAAAAGTAAGTGGTTATGGATGTACAACTCATTACCGAGTTTTTGCTTGGCGATTATTTACAAATATGTTAGAGCCAGAAAAATGCAAGCTATACAACATACGAATAATCGATCTAGAAAATATCTGAATCTTGATCTATAGAAGATCAATGTCATCCCTAACATCGTTAGAGACTGCTTAAGGATATTAGACTTTCCCCAGAACCTTTATTGGATATATTTGAATGAAATGCTTTAGAATAATGAAACTAGTATTTAATTTATTCTATTTTTCAATATCTGAGGTATGAGGTACATCAAAGGAGTTTTACCTTACTCCATATTTTAGTCTGTCGTTAATAAAGTGTTTTACATACACAAAAAAGAACTGTATTGCCAGCTTATACGTATCGGAAGTAATTGTCGCTTTTGCGCAACAGCCTTTATATGAGAAAGTACTTGAATAGTAAGTAAATGCCGAGAGCTCTTTGTTTTGCTCCTGATCGTGAAAGTTTTTTATTTGAAGGAAGTATTCGGTAACAAATTCAAATTTTGGAATCTCCTCATTCCTCTTTTTTCAGTAGTTCTACACAATTTTAAGGATAAAATACGAACCATTGAACAAATGTAGCAGTCAGAAAATGTTTATTTTAGCGAGTCTATTATTTTTCCTTTTAATTTGTCGTTTAAGTAAACATAATTTAAGGTCCTTCTTCAGGGTTAGTATGTTTTGGAGTTGATCCGTGAGGTTTGCCTCTCCTGCTCGAAGTTTTCGTTTGACGTAACTCTAATATGGACTTATATTTTAAGTTATTTGTTTTCATAAAGTGTATAGGCGTCGCACAAATTCAGTTTCACTTCATGAGCAAGAGAAAATTATAGAAAGACCTTTAAATATAAACGATTGTATTGTTATTTAATTGTTCTGTAACTGTATTTTAATAACTGGCTATTTTGTTTCTTATCACGATTGGTCGGTCATTGAATAATGAAGGAGCATATGTTATTATCGGATAGTTATTTAAGATTTAGGATATTTCTCGTTAAAAGGTACTAAAAAAAATTCCTTGGTTTTATTTCCAACATTTTGCTTTATCACAGAAAGAGGAGGATAATTGACAAATATTTTATAAGAAGTTGAAATAAGTGTTAAACTATGAAGTTGCTCTTCATCAATTTTGGAAATATCCCGCTGAGTTCTTAATTATAAAACTTATAATAGTAATAAAATTGTTCTTATTGATTAACGATCTCCTTGCTATCTTCTTTTTATTTTTTATTGTACTTCTATCATTACTTACTATGACGACTCCTTGGCAAGCACAATTGTAAACATTAGTCTAGTAAATAGGCCTTACCAAGTAATCGTTATTCCATTACACAAGCCTAAAGTAAACTCTATTAGTTTAATTGAATTAAAACCAATGTATAAGTGCCCTTTCAAATTATGTATTTCTACAATTGTATCCTTACCCCCTTCATTTGTAGTATTTGCAAATGAAATCTAATGTTTTTTTTATTTGCTTTTAACACTAACGCTATAGAAAGTGTTCTCTACTTTCGTTCTTTTTTCCTTCTTTCTTTTTTCTCTGCATCATTTAAGTTGTAGGTTTTCCTTTCCTTTAACGTTCACTTTAATGGCGGATGTAATTGACTTCCGTTTGAAGGTATATTGTAATATCATCACAGCTGGCTAAATGTATCCATCCATAAGGTGGTTATGGGATTTTTCCATAAAGAGGATGGATGTTAACGAATGGGAGGGGGTGGTCGTTAACATGTTTAAAACAGTGAGGGAGTTGGTAAAAAGCTTAATTACATTTTGTTTACCTTTTCTATTAAGAGTAAATTGAAAAACATACTTAACAGTGTAAAGTAATTTGCTAGTGAGATAAAGTATACTTTAATAACATTTAGAAATCAATATTAATTTTATATATACAAACATCATACATAACGCCATTAAAACATATGTTGGAAAAGGAAAAACATAAAAGTACATTCTTAACCATTGCTTAAGTGTTTTTGTCCTTAGGCTTTATTTTTTAACTTATAATTAGCACCTTAAAGTAGGCTTTACAAAATTATTTGCTGATATTTGGTTTATTTAGTTTTTAATTATATTTTATTGCTTGTTAAGTGGCATTACCTTCAGTATGTATTTTCATTTTACATCTTTTTAAGATTTTTATTTATGGTTTATTACATTTCATTACATGACTAATTAGCAAACATTTTTATGGTCATTGGTTAAGAGAAGAGGCAAGAAAGACCGACAGACAGACAGACAGACAGACAGACAGACACAATACACACATGTAATTGGCAAGAAATGAAAAAATGTTTTATTTATTTCTTAATAACAGAAAAATTACACAAAATATGCGTTTGTATGTTTAGGAATATGAGTGCGAGTATTTAGGTTTTGTTACCAATAAACAAATATTTATAAATTTTGGCATTGGTTTTGCATTACAATATGTGGCATGATGAGTTGCTTAATATTTTTCGACATATACAGGGTGTTGCAAAATGTTTTTATCCCTTAATTTTGTACTAGTTTTCACTAAACTTTGCCGGCATTATGGTCGGCCTGTGAGCTCAATTCTCTTGGAATTTCCGAAGCCCTATCAACTTGTTTATGTAGTTGTGACCCACTTTTATTTTTCCTTCATTGATTTTGTTCAACATGTTACAATTTGTTTAAAGAAACTATACTATATTCCGTTGTAGTTTTGCTCTTGGAGATTTTTGGCTTTTCGACTTAATAATTGGCCTAAATTTTTAAAGCCTTCATGTTCCAAGCAACTAACAGCAACAACTCTTATTTGTTAGTGTATGTGCGTAGTAATTGTATTTATGTCTGTTAGTGTATTAAAGTATTTAGAGAATTTTGTTTATTTTTTTTGATGATGCTTATAATATAATTTTGATTTATAGAGTGGAAACTTATAAATGAACAAACTCAATAGTTTTGCTGCCTCTTTTGCAAGAGATAATTGTTGAAAATGTTGCCGGTCTAAACTAAAACTAAAATGCTTTTTTTGTGCAAATATTTGTTGTTTTTTTTTTGGCAATAGTTTGAACAATTTGATTATAATTCATATTTATGAATGTGTTTATGATGGGCCAATGAGCAAAATAAAAATGGAGAATATAAAAACGCCTTTAGTACTTTGTGTAAAAATAAAATTTTATTTTTTTTTTCAATATTTTTATATGGTAAATAATAATAATAAATAAATAAATGGCTAAATTTAATGCTTCATTGAATGTGATTTTAAATAACTGTTTAAATTAGTGTAAAAGCCGAAAAGTAGACAATTTTTTTTCAATTTTATTTGTATTGATTGTTTTTTATATTTACAAATGCATTTTTAATATATTTTAGTTAAAAATTTAATTGTTTATTTATATATTTTTTTCCTCCTAAAAATATGCCACAGTTGTCGAATTTTATTAAATAAAATAAACATACAGCTAAAAATATTAGTAAATAAATTATGTTCTAATTACAAACTAACAAAACATTAAAAAATTTTGTTCCAAAGTATTTTATGTACTTTAATTCTATTAACAACCAACCCAAAAAATATGCAATACTTTAAACTTTTTTCTTTAATTAAACTAACATTTACTTAAATAAAGTCTACTTTTCAACTGCAAAACTTCTATTTTTTTAACTGTTAATTATTTTCAACAATCTTTCAGTTTCATTTGTAATTTTTTTATAAGAAAAAAAGTTTATTCTTTTAATAAGTAAATGGTATAAATATGGCAAGTATTATAAGAAACATTGTTTTCTTGCCACTTTCAATACCTTGGAAGTTAGTGTAGTTAGTTGCTGTTCTTCTGCTCATTAATACTTAACAAGTTTCATAATGAAGTAAAAATTGCTTAAGAACTTGTTATGTTTTCTTTTTGTTGTTGTGATACTATTTGAAAAAAAAAGTTCAAACTAATACCTTAAATAAGGTACTAGCAAGATGTTGATGTTAACAATTATTTTTTCTGGGGTTGAAATATACAATTTATATAAAAAAACCCTTTTAATGTTTGTTTAAGACTGCAGTCGTTGATTTCTGAAAGAAGAACATTTAGTTAAGCGTTTTCTTTCGCCGTATTTTCTTTAATAATTTTTAAAGACAAAAAGTAAGCAACATACTTTAAGGTGAAATTATTTTCCTGGATTTCTTTATTTAAATGTTAAGCAGTAATAAAACTTATTACCGATATGCAAACATTTGCTGTGCATATCCATTTTAATTCAATGATTTCCGAATGTGTGTATTCTGCATTACAATCGCAACTACGTTTCTCTAAGTAGTTATTCAGTGACGGAGCTTCAACTGGAAATGCAGTTGAGAAACGGAGAAAATTTCGATTCAAATTAAAATGCGGAATAGGGATAAATATATGAACTTCAAACGACAACAACTGATCAAATTTTAGGGCGAAGAACGAAACTAAATGTACAATTATAACAATTTTAACAATAATGGCAACAAGTGACTGAACGTTGGCATATTACGCTTTCATAACTGGTCGGCCCAAGTTTTCTGTTATAATAAATATTGTAATAATTGATTGGAGTCTTTTGGTCCTAATAAAAGCAGTATATTATACTAAAGCATTGTATATTTAGCTGTAGTGTTGTTGTAGGACTGTGACCATGCAATTCTCTAATACATGAATTCAGTATTGCTTTGTCGTACGACAGCGAAATGGCATTCATAGATAAATATTATTACTAGCTGGTGTAAACGTGTTGCTGGCTACCTATAACCTCATTAGCCAATAAGTTTTTAATTATGCTGCTCTAGCGTAACCTGCTACCCAGTTGCTGGATTGGACTTAGCTTAATTTACGATATATTACTCTTCTGGTTCTTATAATAATGGATTCATTTTATATCGTAAATTATAATTCGGTGCAAAAGCTATTTTCTGTACAATCAGCATTTGGCACAACCAAAATATTTTTAATGATCTATTGGCTTCAATTTGGATTCAGCCCTATCGACAATCAAAATTACACTTTTTTTCTTTTTTTAACGATAGCTACTTTTCCTTCGAGGAAATGAAAATTTCAAGGAAAGATAAATTTTACTTTTACTGACGATAGAGAGAAAAAATCTTGAAAACTTTTAAATTTAAGATAATTTAAGTATTTTAGTTATAGTTAACCCTAGTAAAATATAAGACATCAAAGTTAAAGTTCGAATATATACGAGATTCGAAAAAAAGAAAATTAAAGTTAAAAATTATACTCAAAAAATGCCTTAAAACAGGGAGTAGGGCAAAATATGGCCCTATCCTTAAAAATGTTGGTAGGGGGAGTTAAGTCTTCTTCAATATTATTTATGTAGAATTTAAAAGTGTTATTAGTGTTTGTATGTGAATTTTGACCTTTAAGACATTTTCTGAAGGGGAGTTTGTATGGGGGATAGGGTCAAATGAAGCCCGATCATTACAAAAATCGGGAGTATCATTTAAAGTTGTATAAAACTAAGTCGACTTTTGTTAACATAATGGATCATTTATGTTAACAAATCATTTATAAGCCAAAAGGCCATATTACGGGGGGTACGGTTGTATGGGGGCTAGTCGAAATAATGGACCGATTTTAACCATTTTCAGTAGGCTTCGTCCTTGGGCCAAAAGAAGCACGTGTGCCAAATTTCATCGAATTTTCTTAAAATTGCGGCCTGTACCTTGCGCACAAATTTTACATGGACAGCCAGCCAGCCAGCCAGCTAGACGTACGGATGAAAGGACGGACATAGCTTAATCGACTCAGAAAATGATTCTAAGCCGATTGGTATACTTTAAGGTGGGTATAGGACGAATATTTTTGTATGTTACAAACATCAGCACAAATCCAATATACCCTCTCCACTAAAGTGGTGTAGGGTATAATGAAGTTTAAAAACTGCTTCCAAAATATATGCTATTTATTGTAAATAACGTATTTTTAGTACATTGACAAATGAAAGTATTACTAAGGAGTGAGATCGAAAAATTCTTAACACACGTTTTTCATTACATTTTTCAACCAAAGTATTATTTGATTTTTTTTTTTTTTTTTGATCAAGTTACCTTTGAAAAACATGTCAGTTATTATGTGTAATGTCAATTATATTAATTTTTTTGTTAATCTGATTAAAATGAGAGACCAGAAAAAAGTGCGTACTGAAATTATTAAATATTTTCAACTAAACCCAACTTGGTCTTACAAAAAGTTGGCCAAGCATACAAAGGTCTGCCGTCAAACTGTTTCCAATGTTATTAAACAGTACCGGGAGAACTTGTCAGTTGATAGAAAACCTGGTTCAGGTAGAAGGAATGGTCCACATGATGTTTCTAAAGCCAAAAAAATAGAACGCATTTTCAAAAGAGCTCCCAACACATCCGGTAGGAAAGCAGCCCGGTTAGCTCTGTGCTCGGACTATTTGGTACGAAAAGTTAAAGCTAATGCAGGTTTAAAAACATACAAGGCTCAAAAAGTTCCTGACAGGAACGCTGCTAAAAATTTAGAGGCCAAAAACAGAGCAAGGAAATTGAAGTCAAGTTTTATAAAAATGTGTTCTTGCTGCATAATGGATGACGAAACGTATGTTCTGGCAGATTTTTCGCAACTTCCAGGTCAATGAATGCTGAAGAAAAGTTTAGGACCCAAAAGCAGACAAAATTTCCCAAAAAGTTCTTGGTATGGCAAGCAATATGCAGTTGCGGCAAAAGAAGCCAATCATTTGTTACAACGGGCTCTATAAATACCGAAATTTACATCAAGGAATGTTTACAAAAAAGGCTGCTTCCATTCATAAGACTTCATAATGTGTCCACTTATTTTTGGCCTGACTTGGCATCCTGTCACTATGGTAAACAAGCCCTTGAGTGGTACAAGAACAATAATGTGGTATTTGTACCAAGAGAGGCAAATCCTCCAAACTGCCCGGAGCTAAGGCCAGTGGAGAGATATTGGGCTCTTGTTAAAAGAGAATTGAAGAGTACAAAAAAGGTGTCCAAAAGTGTGGTAGATTTTAAACGGAGATGGACTAGCAAAGTGACAGAAAGCACTATAAAAACGTTAATGGAAGGGTTTCCGAAAAGGGTTCAAAATTTCATCACTAGTGATTAAAACTATAAAAATATTTTTTTTTGTAAATTGTAATAATAATTTCAATCAAATAAAAAAAAATAAAGCTGTAAGTTTAGTGGTTTCTTTTTTATAAACATATATGTATGTTAAGAATTTTTCGATCTCACTCCTTATTACCTTTAGTCGATTACGAAATATATTCTTCAACTATAATCAAAATTAAAGAATATGTTTACTATATTATAGTTATAATCTGTGACTATCTTCTAGTAGTTGTCAAAATGTTTGTATAAAAACTAGATTTTCTATGAATTTGCATATGGAACTCTGGAATATGAAAACAGTTATATGCTGATACATACGCACATTGACATAAACATCAACTTTTGAATGTGTTAATGTGAAGTCAGTGTAAAAAATTTATTATCGTCATATCATTCAATACTTACTATTGTATAAAAATAACAAAAACAATCATATAAACAACAACAAAAGTAAGAGCAACAAGAACAACAACAACAGTAAAATAGGTAATAATAAACAATATGAACTCATTAATTTTTCAGTTAATTAAATGCTAATTAGTGCCAGTTAAAACTCATTTTTGTGCTCGTTAATTTATTTATGTTTCATTGTTGTTGTTTTTGTTATTGTAATTATTTATTATTGTAATTTTTGTTGTTGTTGCTTTTCTGCATTATTCAAATAGTGAAATTATTAATGTATGTGTGGTTATTGAATTATTTAATAAATTATTTTGTTAATAAATGTTTTTTTTCGTATTACTCTCACACTCTTATCTGTCTGTCTGATCAAATAATTTGTCGTTTCTGTAAAGGAATGTGTGGCCACACACTTTATTTATTAATAATGTTGGCATTAATGAATTATGTTCGAAAAAAAATTGAAAACTATGTGTGTTGAATTAAAGAACAAATATCCTTTTTTTTTGTTGCCTTTTAATATTTGCTGTTGTTGTGAAGTACATATGTATGTGTATAAATTTGAATTTGACATTTAATATTTATAAATCTAAAAGTATGCTATTAATTTATGTCATTAACCATAAACAGTGTGGTAAAAGAATAAAGCAACAATTTAGGGATAATATAATTAAAAGTAAAATTCAAATTTAGTATAACAAACCTAAAAAGATATTTATTAAGAGAAATACGAAAAGTATTTTTTAAAAAACTCCTTAAAATAATTTTTTGCTGGGTAATTTTTAACAACTTGAAGTTCTAAGTAAAAGTATAAAGAAACATTGTATGTGTAAATGCCTTATTTAATTATGAAACTTGCTAACAAAATAAACAGCAATAATTTTCTATTAACTCGACCTTTTTCTAGAAAAATAAAGGAAAACAGAAGGTAAAATATCTAAATTTATGTTTCCGCTTTTCATTATTCAATATCTGCTACGAACATTTAAGTCATTTCCAGATAATTTCTTTTTCTAGAGAAATTTATAAGCAGTTATTCTTACCGTTACACTAATTCGAAAAACGTATACGTACAAACACACACCCCATAAACCAACAAACATTTTATAGTTAAAACCCAATATTCGCACAAAATTACATTTAAACTAATTAAATACGACATTTTTATACTTATAGACATTATTTTATACTCAGGGATATACAATTAAAAAATTTTCAATCATTTTACATATTTCGATGTAATTTTGACGAAAGCCTTATAATTGCAAAGAAAGCATTCCAGGATTTTACTGTCCTTTCTACAGACTTTACATTCACCTATTTCAGAATAGAAGCATTTGGAAGATTTTTGAATAAGTTGTGCTGTTTGAAAATTTATTCGAAAATTATCCCGATATATGATTGAAAACTGATTATATGAAAAAAAAAACAATAACAAAATGTATATCTATAATAAATTGAACATCCTGGTGTGTAAAATATGATAGTTTTCAAATTTGTTTGTGATCATATTTTAAGCTCTTGGAAGATCTAAATTTGTTACTTATGTTTTTATTATTCTTATGGCTAAATGAGTTACAGAAATAAGTCGGAAATGATTAGAAGTGGGACTCATGAAAGACTCTTTTAGAAGAGTGATGAGTAAGATGGATGTATCATTTATGATCGGAAAATGACATCATATGTGATCATTTCTAAAAGACTCATAAATAACTCGAATGTGATGAAAAATTTCACATTATCTTTGTTTATTTAAATTCCAAGAAGCTCTATGGGATTCTGTCACTCCCGCACTACACAATCAGCAGTTCTTTTAGTCGTTCATTAAAAGCGTAAACCTCTGATTCTTTAATTCTAACATTGAAGGGATTTCACCAAGAGATTTTAAGAATTCGAATGAATGAATGTTACAAATTGTTTGCTGGGTATCTTTTCCCACTGATAAATGACGTAATAACAATTCATTGTAATAAAGCGGCAAAAAAGTACATTGTTGCTATAAACTTAATTTCTTTTGTTATTTCCGCTGTTGTTGGTCTTTTTTACAACTCCTACTTCCTTCACACTCCTTCCACACGACCAACCTACATACACACAAACAAACAACCATGTAGTTCTTTCTTCATTAAACACATTTAAGGTTGTTAAATAAAAACAACAACAACAGCAACAAAAAAGTATGTTAATTAATAGCAAATTATTTACAAATTCCCCAAAGTGTAACTGTCAACAGGACATCTAGCAGCAACAATACAGTAGCAACTCCAACAAAGGTTTGCCCAGTATCCCTGTTTGATAACAACTGCTGTTGCTGTTGATGGTGGTGTGTTAAAGCGCGCAGCAGGTTGCCGTTTTAGAAATTCCAGCAAATTTGAATTACGTTATAGAAAATAAATGTACAACGCAACTAAAATAAAGACAAATTAATAAAAAGAATACAAAAAACAAAAACAAAGAAAAAGAAAAAGTAGGTAAAACAACAAAAACATTTATTACACATACATATTTTCTCTGTGTAGTACAGGGATGAGTGAGCCCCATGATCTAATGGCGGTAAAGAAAAAGTTATTTGTTTGCCCACAAAGGTGGGGTGTCAAGTCGTTTAACTTGACTATAAGAAGATTTTATATGCTGACATCATATTAAATGAACTTAAGGTTAATAAATGTTAAAGTAAATTAATTTTATTTATTTTATAAAAAACACTCTTACTACTTAACTTACAGAGTAAATATTTCTACATATTTCATTAAGCCAAAAAGTATGCAGTGCTCTTTTAGTTGTGTATATTTTTAAAATGAAATGTTATTTAATAACTTTAAATTTTATGAAAATTGTAAAATTTATAACTATAGTTTGATTTTATAAAATAAGCCTTAACATATGCTGCATATTTCTATGTAACCCTTTCGGGATTATTAAAACACTTTCTTTCAATGACATTTAATTCATATTTAATTTAATAAAAAAGCATTAAATAAAAAAGTAAAAATAACAATGCTAGAAAACTTAAAAGTTAAACTTGAAAACGAAAAAATAAAATGAAAACTTTCTCTACGCTATTTATAAGTATTTTTTGAAGCATATAAGTTTGCATATTTGTTGATGTTTATACTGAATAAATTATATTTTACAACTAAAAGAAAAATCTTGATGAATAAATACAAGTTTTTATTTATTAAAACAATTCTTAAAATAATAATGTTGCTTCGTGTTCTGCAAGGTTAGAATTTGGTGGTTACACCACAAAAATGTCTACAGAAAATTTATTTACAACAAAAAATAAACTTTACCAAGCAAAACTATAAAACTTTTGTTAAATTACTTTTCATTATAAATAAAAACAAAATGTGTATAAACAAATCTAAAAAAAAGAAAAAAAAAGAAACTCAAAATTGAATCAAAAACTACATCATTGTAATACTGTTCTCTACCATAAATTCATAGCATACTTTTAGTTGCACACCCAAACACTGTAATATTTTCAGTCTTCGGTTCCTTCTACAGCCTTAACACAGCTTTCTATCATATATCCATAAATTTGTATGTGCTCTGGCATTGTTTTTATCCCGAAATCTAATTTATTTGTTAAAGGGGGAAAAACTACTAAAACTTTTTACTGTTTTAAGCATAGAGAAATAGAGTCTGCCAGAGAGTAAAAGAAAAAAGAATGCAAAATATTTTAACTACTGCTAGAATACAAAACAATTCTCTGGGATAAAATAAATATTTTACATTTAAAACAATCATATAGAATAATAAAAATATATAATAATAATGAAATTTTTATAATATTTAGTAGATTTTATTTTTGCGCCACAAACAACTTTTTAAAAAATCAAACTAAATTTACCAGCATCATGTACATTTTCAATTGTTGCGTCAGTTGCAATGAAGCAACATGTTGCTTAAGTGTCTTAAGGAAACTACAAAAGTGTTACCTGTTTATTGCTGCATTAGATATCAAACTTGACTACAGTGAAGACTATAGATTAGATTATAGTCCCCACCTGCGACTATAGACCAGACAATAGTTAAAACTAAAGATTATATTGTATTGACTAGACTACAGTCTAAAATACAGACTGGATCATAATCCAAACTTTGTGCAGACCTTCGACCAGATTATAGTTTAGACTATATATTGTAGTCAAGACTAGACTAGAATACAGCAGACTACAGTCTAGACTACAGTGAAAACTATAGTCCAGACTATAGCGAGGACAATATATTAAACTATCGTCCAAAGGTTTACTCAGTAACTCAATTTAAAGAAAAATTTGGGTGTTACGGAGTAAACCCTTAGACTGTAGTCTAGACTATAGTCCAGACTATATTCTTTGCCTATGATCAAGAATTTTTTGATCATAAGCCTGGCTATGGACAAAAATATAGTTCAGGCAATAGACTTGACTAAAGTCCAGGCCATAGGCTAGACTTATTTCCAGACTATATAATATACTATCAAGACTAAATTCTCAGACTATAGTCTAAACTAATACGGACTATAGTCTAGACCATAGTCCAGTCTATTTATTGACCATATTCCAGACCATAGACTAGACTAAGATCAAAATTATAGAATATACAGAATATATAGAAAAGGTACAGTCCAGTATACAGCCTAGACTGTATTCCAGATTATATACTATTGTCCAGTCTAAAAATTAAACTATATTTGAGACTAAAAATCTAAACTATAGTTCAGACTATAGTCTTGACTATTGTCCAAACTATATACTAGACTATACGCCAAACTATAGAGTAGAGCTAGTCTAGATTATAGACTATAGGGTAGATTGTAGTCCTGTAATTGTCCAGTCTAAACTATGTACCAAACTAGAGACTGAATTATGGTTCAGACTACAGCCCAAACTATAGAATAGAGTATAGCCCAGACTATAGACGAGACGTGGAGATTTTAGACCTAACTGTAGATTATGTTATACTGTACACCGGACTACTGACTAGATCACAGGGAACACTATTAACTAGACTTTAGTAAATACTCATTCCTAAAAGTACTTATTTATATTTATTTATAAACTCATAAAATATGCGTGTATGTTGGAAAAACAAACACTGTCTGACATACAGACGGACTAACTAACTGACTACTTAATTATTAATTCCAACTCCCCATGGAAGCTGAAACAACAACAGACTGCTAGCAGCAGAGTATCAAAGTTAAATTAAATTGTTTTTTTTAAATTAAAAACTTTATCGTTTTACACAGTGTTTCCTCTGATGTATTTTAGAAACGAAATGATATCGAAAAAGAAAAACAGCAGGAGAGGTAATACTGGAAGAGGCTTAGGAAGATAATAGGGTTGAAAAGTGTACAAATAAAAAAGTAATATTTTTGCTTTAAGTAAATTGTTAACATAATGTTTTATTTTAATTTTTTTTTGTTTTTGAAATGTCTGGGATATTTTATAACTTTAATTTTTTGAGGACACTTTTGTAAATGTGCCAATAGTATCTCCTTTAAATTATATCCGAAAGTATCATTGTATTCACTCCTCAAATAGAGGGATTCACATTACATGTTATTGCAGTGTTTATTATTATTGTTTATAAAATGTTGTTTTTAAATGAACTTTTTTCAAAAGTGATACTTGCCACTTGCTACTAATCACTTCCAACCATCCAAACTTTGATCTACTGTGCTCTAAGTATTTATTAATGTGTTCGTTGCAATGATGCTGCATGAGTACTTTATAAACATTTCTTTTAATTTTTTTTTGCTCCTGTTGTCCACGTCCATGATGTTTTGATGAGTTTTGAATTCCTGCTGTTTTAATATTTCTCTTAATATTATCTAAATGTTTTGTTGATTTCGAATTTTATGCTTTTGAAACTAATTCAACATTAATTTATTACTCTATTAAATTTATACTTATTAAATTCTATTTTGTATACCTTTCAACTTCTATCACGTTTGAGGTTATTTTTAAAATATGGAAGATTTTTTTTGTTGGTATCACAATTAGAGATAGTAGTAGATATAAAATCATCAAAATTTTGGATATCGTAGAAATCTTTAGAAATTTTTACAATCCGTCGTATAAATATACAGAAATTTATACAATATGTTGTTAGAGGTGAGCTTATCACGTCTGTTATGAATTAGACAACGTATGTATAGAAAATGTTATCATTTTGACAACCACCGTTGTTATTTTAACAAGGCATTGTTGTCATTGCAACAGCGCATTGTTGTCATTGTTTGCGCATTGTTTGATGTTCACGCAACATTCAGTTTGACGTTGACAATTTGATAACACATCGCCTTGTAAGAAATAAATATAAATTAATAATTTAAATATGTTTAATTTTCGTAGTTAGCCTCCACTAGTTGTAGATCGAATCTACGTTTATGTTGCATAACATAACATTGTGTATATTTGTTGTTACTTTGAGAACTATTCGTACACACATTGACAACGAATGTTATAAAAACGTTTGTATAATTTTAAAACCTCTTCTTCCCCCCTGTTTCTGAAACTCGTTCTTAATGCCTTCATATTATCTAGAACGTAGCCAATCTATATACACTGAGAAATTATTATCTCCCATGAATATTGATCTTGTAGATTGACATAGTTTAATGATTTTCGATTACACTGAAAATTAATTATATCATATATTTTACAAAATGTGCCATTTTCCAAAACGAAATTATTTCGTAATTTATACGAAATTGTACGCAAAATTTCAATAGAAAAATTCGTTGATTTTATATATTTTTTTTAATTTTTCGTAATATTTACAAAAGATAAGTATAGTTTATTTTCAGAATATGTAAAATTATTTGATAATTCCTATTTATTTGTTTAATAAACAACATTCATTAGCTACTTAATTAAACTTTAAACACACCAAATAAATGTTTCTATTTAATAAAAAGGCATGTGAAATCTTTTGCAACACCCAAAAAGAGCAAGAATTAACTATCAATATTATTATGCGATTACACAGTATTAAATATTAAACGTTTTTTCGTATGTATGCTCATTTTCCTTTTTACAATTTGTTATATTGTTGACCTGAACCGAACGTAAATAAGGCGGTAAAATGTCTGTTGTAACATGGAAAAATTACCTCTTGTTTGGTGCCAACCCAAATCATGTAAAATGTAAAGTTGTATTATATTGTTTATCTGTTTGTTACACTTTTGCAATGTTTACATTTTCTACTTGAAAGATTTTTTGTAAACTTTTATTTTTTATTTAATTTAAGCAATAATTTAAAAACATAAATTATTGTAAAAAATATTTAAATATAGCTTAATATTAAAATTATTTTTGTTAAGCATTTCCTAATTTCGGGATTATTTATGAATTAGAGAGAATTAAATTTAGTTTCAAATTAAGTCTCCTTTAAATAGGATAATTAATTTCATTCAATTTTGTAAATATTTTCTTTAAATTGATAAATTTTTCATACAATTTTTATTCAATATAATTTTTGAATAAGGAGTGAGATCGAAAAATTCTTAACACACGTTTTTCATTACATTTTTCAACCAAAGTATTATTTGATTTTTTTTTGAAAAACATGTCAGTTATTATGTGTAATGTCAATTATATTATTTTTTTTGTTAATCTGATTAAAATGAGTGACCAGAAAAAAGTGCGTACTGAAATTATTAAATATTTTCAACTAAACCCAACTTGGTCTTACAAAAAGTTGGCCAAGCATACAAAGGTCTGCCGTCAAACTGTTTCCAATGTTATTAAACAGTACCGGGAGAATTTGTCAGTTGATAGAAAACCTGGTTCAGGTAGAAGGAATGGTCCACATGATGTTTCTAAAGCCAAAAAAATAGAACGCATTTTCAAAAGAGCTCCCAACACATCCGGTAGGAAAGCAGCTCGGTTAGCTCAGTGCTCGGACTATTTGGTACGAAAAGTTAAAGCTAATGCAAGTTTAAAAACATACAAGGCTCAAAAAGTTCCTGATAGGAACGCTGCTAAAAATTTAGAGGCCAAAAACAGAGCACGGAAATTGAAGTCAAGTTTTATAAAAAAATATTCTTGCTGCATAATGGATGACGAAACGTATGTTCTGGCAGATTTTTCGCAACTTCCAGGTCAAAAGTTTTATGTTGCTGATGCTCGAGGGAATGTTGAAGAAAAGTTTAGGACCCAAAAGCAGACAAAATTTCCCAGAAAGTTCTTGGTATGGCAAGCAATATGCAGTTGCGGCAAAAGAAGCCAATCATTTGTTACAACGGGCTCTATAAGTACAGAAATTTACATCAAGGAATGTTTACAAAAAAGGATGCTTCCATTCATAAGACTTCATAATGTGTCCACTTATTTTTGGCCTCACTTGGCATCCTGTCACTATGGTAAACAAGCCCTTGAGTGGTACAAGAACAATAATGTGGTATTTGTACCAAGAGAGGCAAATCCTCCAAACTGCCCGGAGCTAAGGCCAGTGGAGAGATATTGGGCTCTTGTTAAAAGAGAATTGAAGAGTACAAAAAAGGTGTCGAAAAGTGTGGTAGATTTTAAACGGAGATGGACTACATGTTCGAGCAAAGTGACAGAAAGCACTATAAAAACGTTAATGGAAGGGTTTTCGAAAAGGGTTCAAAATTTCATCACTAGTGATTAAAACTATAAAAATATTTTTTTTTTTTTGTAAATTGTAATAATAATTTGAATCAAATAAAAAAATAAAGCTGTAAGTTTAGTGGTTTCTTTTTTATAAACCTATATGTATGTTAAGAATTTTTCGATCTCACTCCTTATGTTTCCTGATTTTAAATTTGTTATTGTAATACTTATTTCATAAAAATCATTCATTTAAATAAGTCCCAAGGGGAGTCTATAAAGTTGACGGTGTTAATTTTTATATTCATATAAAACTAGCTATAACCCGGTTTGCTTCGCTTTTCTTATTTTTACAAATAATTATAAAATATTTCGATCTCTTAGATTTTAAGATATTCCATCTCCTTAATAATTTTGAGGTATTCTCGAATTAATAATTTCTAATTTTAGCAAAAATTTAATATTATAATTAAATAAAACTACACAACTTTTTTAAAAAATTTTAAATTAAAAAATTTTTTGTTAAATACATATAACGTAAATTTGACAAATTATAATAAAAATCAACAAATGAAGAATATATTACTCAGAACTTAAACTATCTTGTTCCTTTAAACTACTAAGAATTTGGTTTCTAAAATTATGTTAAAACTTATATTTTATGAAGCTTTAGTAAGATTAAGCATAATCGAATATAGGTGTAGCGCCTACGTATGGTTTTCTAGAAAGTGTCACTACTCATGTAGCTTAAGGGCACTTCACACTATCCCACTGCTTGTTTTTTGAATCATTTCAAAAATTGAAGAGAGCCATAAGACTGTAAAATTTTCCATCCGTATTCTCTCTTAATGATTTCATTTAGACGATCCCATCCGTATTGTTTTACACAAAATTTTGGTAGATCGTATTATTTCTGTGATGGTGTAAAGCCGGTTTTATTCATATCAATTTTGTTCGAGATAAACATAATGAACACCCAAAATTTTATTGATCTAGCTACTGTAGTTCTCTGCTATATAAGTTATCGTACTTTGGACTTTGTTAGGAAGTTGCCACGCCGATTTCTTAATATATAGAAAATTGTGTATTTAAATATTATCTTCAAATATAAATACTTTAACTTTTGTTATAATTGTTGATTAAAGAATACAGTTAAACTAATATTTAATTTTTGCAACAGTATTACGTTTATTACACGTTTATGAATTATAAATGCAAAAATTATGTTTTTCTCTCGGAAATCCTCTGTTTTTTATGCATATAAATTGTAAACGTGTTTACATTTGTAGGATTCCATTTTTTTTCTTCTTGTTTTTATTATTTACATTGACCTCAATTATGATTCTGCTATTTTATTATTATTTTATATTTTCATTTGTAATTTAATTATATTATTATTTATGTTTTTTATTTTATTGCATAATCCAAATATTTATCATGATCTATCTCCATGGCTACTTTACTCAATATTTGTCCTTTTTTTGTATATTTTCAGGTAAGCGAGTTGGAAACTTTAAATTAGAAATATGTTAAGAAAAAAATCAATAAAACAATTTTAAATGAGGTAAGTTTTCATAGTAAAGGAATTCATAAATATTTATGGATGAACTTTGACATTTAAAGGTTGATATAAATTGAAATAAAATTAGTTATATTCATAATACTATTGCTCTGAGTGTAGCCGCATACATACATATTTTTTGAAAATTTAAACATGCTGTCTACTTAGCAGCTACACCTGCAATCTACATCAGTAACAAAAAATAAATCAATTCTAATTAACGCTCTAAGTGCATTACTGATTTGTTCTTGCAACGACTCACACACACACTCACACCTTTAAAATATGTTGCCCAAAGGTTTACAACAAAATTTGTCTAGTCTCTACACATTCTCATTCTTCCAACGCCCACACCTTTGAGAATTTTATCAACTGATGTTGCTGTTGTGTTTTGTCTGTATTTAATACGGAAAATATATACTAATTTAAGTGGTTTATCATCTAACATTAAATATTTGTAAAATCAGCAATTGCAACAGAGCATACAAGGTGGCAGAGAGATTGCAACATCAATCTTTACAAAAACATCAGCCAAAATATCAGACCGACACTTAGGCTGACTAACCAACCAAACATCCGTCCATCATTTTTGATACATTGACATAAATTCAATATCAAAATGTATTTAATTGTATGGACGGATTTATGCCTTCTCACTAATTAAAAATCTACACAACTAGAGAGTAATACCAAAAGGGAAGGAATCCTAATTATATACAACATTAACAGCTATAGAAACTATATATCTTTATTTTAACAGGATTATTAAGTTTTCTTTACAGTGTATCCTTCCCTTCTTCTCCATCCATTTAATTTTCTTCTTAATATTAGAATGACATGCTAAAAGATTTCACCTTGTTCACACTGTTCATACGTAATTGCTGCCACATCTGTGAATCTTTAGATTATACATTTCTATTCGAATGGTTATGAGATTGAAGTCCTCCCACCCCCAATCAACTTGTAACTGCATAATATTGTTGTAGTAGAGAAATGTTTAATTAACAAAATATTTTCTTAGTCTATCATAATACGTATTTTCTTATAATTTGATGTCATCAAAGTGGAATCTATCAGCAGATATTTAGTGGTGGAACAACTGTTTTACCAAGCGCCAAAAAGATTAATATTTAAATGAACATTTATAATTAGCTTACGTACATAGGTTCATGTGATTTTAAGGAATTTTTGAATAAATTAAAAATAAATGCATAAAATCAAACACTTACGTAGACAGACAGCTGCACACAATGAGACAATTTTCTATAGAAATGAGAAAGTTTTCTATAGGAACAATTCTTGAAACGAGGCTCAGGAAGAGGCTGCTTTTATCAGAAAGAGAAAACTTTGCTTTTCTGAGCACTGTTGCTAAAAAGAAGTTGCACAGAAAGAGAAAAATAGCCAATAGTTGCTTAGAATGCGATATTTTTTTCAATCGAAAAAGCTCAGAAATTGACCTTTTTTCTAATGAAAGAAGTGCTTTGAAAGATGTATAGAAAAAGTTGTTCAAATAAAGAATTCTTTTAATAGAAAAATTTTGCTCAGAATTATATAATTTTCCTAAGAAAAAATTTTTCAGTAAGAGATAACTTTTCTTTAGAAAGGTGGCTTAACAATAGTTCACTTTTCTATAGAAAATTCTGTTCAAATGATTTAGATATAATTTCTATATAAAGACGAAAAGTTGCTGAAAAAAAGTTTAATTTCCCTTCCCTCTAGAAAATGTTTAATTTTCTATAGAAACCTAAACTTAAACCTACTTAAACTATTTCTATTTATAGTTAAAGGTCTAATAGTAAAATAAAAAAGAGAAAAATGTTCTATAGAAAATATTGCCCTGAAACATAACTTGAAGAGTGATATATCGGAATGAGACAACTTTTCTATAGAAATTGTTGCTCAGAAAGAGACAACATCACTCTAGAAAAAGTTTCTCAGTTTTCTATATAAAAAGTGATTTATATAGAGGAAAAGTTGCTTATAAAGAGAAAAAGTTACTGAGAAAGAGTTTATTATAAAGATGATATTTTTCTATTACTCAGATATCGTTCCTTTGAAAAATGTTGTTTTGAGACAACTTTGCTACAGAAAAAATTGACCAAAAAAGAGAATGAGACAACTTCCCTCTAGAAAAAATTGCCCAATAAAGAGGCAATTTTTTATAGAAAAAGTTGCTCAGAAAGTGATATTTTTTTTAGGAAAAAAATCTTTCTTGTAGTTAAAAGTAGAAAGAAATTTTCTGTAAAATAATTTGATCTGAAAAGGTTAGTACAAATAGTAGCGTTTTTAAAGTGAAAGTTGGGCCAAATAAAAAACATGCTCCAATGGTTTTTTTCCATAACTAATTTTTTTACAACAAATTTACTAATAGGTTTCCTTGAAATATACACCAATCTCTTATATTATTAGTTTACTATTAATAAAATTTAATTAACCTCTTTAGTCATTTAATTAGTGGCTTGGCATTATTTTCGACTTTGCCTCCATAAATAAAATATCTTCGACATGATGTTTAAGATTATGAATGCTAATTTAAGTAATGATGTATTTATTAATAAAATAACAACACAATTAATTGAAGTGTTTAAATCCGTTTTAAAATTTAACTAAAATTTCTAATTATCGTTGAGTACAAATTGAAATTTCTCTCTATTTGTTGCTATTGGAGTTTTAGACTTTTTGCCACAAATCTAAAAATAATTAGTTGTGACACTTTAATTATGTCTCTAAGAAAATTTCCCCTTTCTTTTGGATTCCTGTTGACGACAACGAACAATATAATGTATTTAATTACATCATTAAAAATTATCATTACTGTAAGTGTGAATATTTGGAATTTCAGTTACATTTTTAACAATTAAATTTCAATTATTTGTTAAAACAACATTATAATTATTTTGTGACATTTATGCGACAGCATTAAGAGTGTAAATAGACATTCTTTTAATTTTATGTAAAACTTTATCTTTAGAAATGAAGTGTTTGATTTTTTGAACAAGTTACTGAAAGTAAAACTTTAATTGGAATGATGAAAATTTGTTAAACAAACCAATAGTACGATCCAGAAAACCTCGGTTTGTACTAACATAACCAATAACTTTTCAATGACTACTACTAACTTTGAAGTAATGACTTTCTTTTAATCTGATATGGAATAGAATTTGTATTGTAGCCCACCAACCCTGGTTCGTATTCTCGCTGGCTCTTTTTTTATTATTAAAAATGAAACAACTTACTCAACAACTTCTTATTACGCGAAATTGCAAGTATATTACCTCATTTTGTGTATGCGAGCGTAGAAGTAGGTAGTCATGACCAAAACGACTTAGTTAGTTAGTTTGAAAGGAGGATGTTTACACACCAAATCCGAAGAAATGCACCTAGGCCTCTATCGGACCTGTTGTGCGCTCCTTAACCAGTGCTACGGGTGGTAATCCAATCCACCACCTCCAGTCTACCAGACTAGAACACTAACCACTAACCTACCGGAGGCCACATCAAAACAACTTACTTAACAACTTCTTTGTAAGCGAAATAACATGTACTTTAAGTAACTTTTTGTATGCGAACATAAAAATACTTGACTCTAATGTCATCACCGTGTTAAAGTAATGATTTAAAATTCTAATCTTGTTCTTTTTAGTATTAAAAATAAAACAACTTACTCAACAACTTCTTAGTAAGCGAAATTGCAAGTACTCGAATTTTCTTTTTGTTAGCGATCGTAGAAGTACTTGTCTCCAATGCTAATCTGCTATTTTTAGTGTTAAAAACGTAACAACGTACTCAACAACTTCGTAGTAAGCGAAATTGCAAAAACTGCTTTGCTGCTTTGTGTAAGCGAGCGTAGAAGTAGTCGATTTCAATATCATCAATGAATTAAAATAATTAGTTAAAATATTAATGAATGTAGTGAAAATAGGTTTTATTAGCATTTTTGCTCATTATTTCTTAATGTGAGTTTTTCCTGGTGGCTCCTGGTGCCAATTTAAACATTTTTAAATTTCTGAACTTCTTTTTTTATAGAAAAGTTGAAATTTAAAATGAATGATACAAATAACAACTTCTCTTAACAAATTACAATTTATTTACTTTAACTGAATTGAAAAACCTTATTTAATAAAATAATTCAAAAACCAAATTTTCATACAATAATAATAAATCACTTAAACGTGTATTAGTAACAGGTAATGTGGTTAAATATATTGATATCTTTGTGTGTAAACTAATAATTTGTGGTTTAAGAAAACTTAATAAATAATCCTATAGAATAAGTACCCTACTTCATAATGTAAATATGTTAATTTAAGCCAATAGTAAGAGACTTTTTGAAAATAACTTAAAAATAGATAAAACAGCAAAAATTAAAAAAATCATATCTGAAATTAATTAATAAGAAGAACAATTTCATACATTTAATTATATTATATATGACCAAACCATTTTCTTATGAAAAATATAAATTAAACTTTAAAATATTTTAAGTAAAAAATTCTCTATTCTTAGTTCCTATAATTTAGGAACTTATTCTTATATACTATTGATTTTAGTCAATAAACTTTTATGAAAAAAATCATTGATTTTATTTCTGAAATAAATTTCTTTTTCCTAAACTATTTTCATTTAGAAGAAGAAAAGTTTCATGCATAGTAAAAAATATTAAAAATTAAATTTTGAAATATTTCAAGTAAAATTTTTACATCTATGTTCCAACTATTTAGGAACTTGTTTTAAATATTATTAACTTTAGTCATTAAAAACAATTCATAATATATTTTTTCTGAAATTTATTTCCCCATATAGTGTATCTACTTACCAATCATTATCTAGCTGCTTTAAGTCTCCTTATGAAATTTAAAGCTTATATTAAGTTTTTAAATATTTATACAAGAAACATTGTTTTAATTACAAAATCTAAAGTATATTTTTACCAATAAACTAAACCATAATTATGTTTTATAATAATGTTTGTTTGTTGTTGATGATGCTGGTCTCACTGACTGAACTCACTCAACTCAATGAACTGACCTGACCACAATAGCAACAATATCCTACAATTAATTTATCTATCTGAAACATCATCACTTACTCTACTGCCATCCATCCATTCATTCAGCCAGCCAGCTAGATGCTGCTGATATCCTAGTCCTGAATAAACATCCCATCATCAGTATTATCATCAACAATATCATGAAATGTAAATTAATTTTATTTCAATTCAATTTACATGTGTTTGTGTATCTGTTGAATTGTTGTGTAGTTGTAGAATTGTTATTTTTTGGAAAATCAAGTGTTAAAATAATTACTATAATAATTTGATTTGTTAAATACAAATTTTGAAAATCTATATGTAAAATATAAACATAAATTATGGATTTTAATTAAAGTTCAACACACAAATTCTTTGGTCTTTCTGTTTGCAATTGGTTGAAAAACAAAAATTTATTTCTAATTTTAATTAAATTATTAAATCCTTAATCAGCAAATGTTTTGCAAGTGAAATTTGTATAATAAATTCGTAATACAAAAACATATTTATTTATGCGTTAAATATTGAGAAACCAACAAATATTTTGATACTTAAAATTAGTTTTTTGTTTACAAAATTGTCTCACTCTGTGATACTTTTTTCCTGATAATCTCTTTTAAAACACTGAGCACAGATATCTCTTTCCGAGTAAGTTTTATTGTGGATAGATTGTCTCTTTAGAAGCAAGCTTTTCTATAGAAAAGATCTTTTCCTTTTTATAGTAGGCTTTTTTATAGAAAATATAGAAATGTTGTCTAATTAATAACAACCACTTCTATTGAGAAGCTGTCTCTTTCAAAGCAACTTTTTACATAGAAAAATTGTCTCTTCCAGATCCACATATACTATAGAAAAGTGCACTGTTTCAGAGCATGATTCTCAATAGAAAAGTTGTCTCTTTCATAGAACAACTTTTTCTATAAAAACGTGTCTTTTATGGTAATCTTTTTTGAGGAACTTTTTGTATGAAATTTGTACCTTTCAGAGCAACTTTTTCTATAGAAATTTGTCCCTTTCAACGCTAGCTTTTCTTTAGAAAAGTAACCTCTTTCAGATCAAGCTTCTCTATAGAAAAGTTGTTTTCTTGAGAGCAACTTTTTCTATAGAAATATTGTCTAATTCATAACAACCATTTCTATAGAGAGGCTGTCTATTTCAAAGCTTCTTTTTCTATAGAAACGTTGTCCCTTTCAGAGCAAGCTTTTCTATAGAAAAGTCACCTCTTTCAGAGTAAGCTTCTCTATAGAAAAGTTGTCTTCAAAGCAACATTTTCTATAGAAATGTCTCTTTCATAGCAACCTTTTTTATATGAAAGTTATTTATTTCTTGGCAATTTTTTGTTGTCTTTCTGGGAAACTTCTTCTAAGTTATGTTGTCTATAAGAACAAAATATCTTGCTGAGAAATCTTTTCTATTGAAATGCTGACATTTCCTGAGCAATATTTTCTTTAGCAATTTTTTTATAAAAATGTTTTTGAGCAACATTTTTATATTCTAATATATTTTTTCTTTAGAAAACTTCTTATCGTCTGAGTACAATTTTTTGTTCATAACATTTTTTTAAGCATTTGTCCTCATTGAAAAAACAATCTTAAATAGCTAACTTTAGGTGGCATGCCAACATACTTTAAATCGAAGCTTATTAAACAACTAGCATTTGTTGGCTTTTCGCCTTTTTCTCGTCATAATCTAGATTTTAGCTCTTGATAGAACAAGTGTTCATTAAAAAAAGAAATACTAAAAATTACCTCTATTATTCATTGTAATGCAAAAAAAACATACAAAAAAGGTAGTATTGCGGAAACTTTAAAGTTTTGCCAACATTTCATTTCAATGACAGTCTGCTGAATAGAGTGAGAGCTTTTTGCCTGTATAACTTGAAGTAAATGATAAAAATCTTTGTCGGCATTTGCAAAACTACTTGTTGCAATTTCCGTTTTTTTTTTTTTGCTTTCCAGTCTAACCGAGGCGATAGCGAATCGTTAAAAAATGTATAAATGTCGAGTTTTTTTTAAAGGATTTAAAAGGAGATTTTAGTAAAACAAGTTTACTCTTTATGCTACCAAAGAGAACACTTTTTAAGAGTTTGTAAAAGTTATTCTATAGGAAAACAGAAGAGAATTTAATTTTTAATGAACAAGTCCTGCGCAGTTTTTTATTTGTTTATATATTTTTTCTAATGGAAAAATCAATTTTCTTATAAAAACAACAAACACATCATAACTGTGTAAGTGAAAGTTATGAGCCGGGTGTGTTACTTGCAATGTCATTTCCAGGAAATTGTCCTTTATTGTGAAAGCAAACAATAAAGAAACATGACGTAAGCTATTCTTGTTTAATGACACAATTCAAGGAAAATTTATAAAATATTAAATGCAAATGTGTTAAATAAATATATTGACTATATAATATGTTTTATTGTTGATATATTTTTACATTTATTAATTTATTTTTCAGAATTTATTAAATATTCAACAGTTATTGTCTAGAGATTTTTTTGTGTAAAATGGTATAAGAGTATTTTTTTAAATGAAAATAACAACACCCTTAAAGTATGCAACAGTTAGGTTTATAAACATGAATTGTGACCTTTTAACTCTTATACCGAAATTGTCTCTTATACAAAATTAAAATATAAATTTAACTTTGCTTTTACAGCTCTTATACATAGCACTTATATTACTCTTATACCACAACTTTAATTTTAAATTTCCAATTTTTTATTTTAAATAAAAAATCCTTATTCACACTATTCAACAGTTTACTGCAACGAACTTTCATTTCCTGTAGGAAAACATTACAAAGAACATGAAACTATTACTCTTATACAACGACCACTTTAATATTTTTCATTTTATTTCTTAATCAAAGCCAAGTTATTTTATTTTTCATTTTCTTTAATATATTTATTGTTATTTACAATCAAGCACAATAAATTGCGCTTTCAATTTCAGATTTTTTTCTTCGCATTTTAGATTCTCTTTCGCTTTTTTCTTTTTTTTTTTTGCTGCATAATCTTGACAAGTGAACAATAAATGGAAATTGGACGCTGTCGTTTTCTTTTATATTCGTGTTATTTCATCCATTGATAAGAATTTGTGTTATTATTTTTCTCATGTTTTACAACGATCTACATTTTTATCATATTTTTCAATTGAATTTAGTTAAATTGCATTTTCTTGTAGGGAAATTTAAATTTATTGCTTTTGTTATGTTTTTTTTTGCTTGTAGCTATTTCATGTAACTTGATTTTTATGATGATGATTTTTTTCTACCCAAAATATTGCTTCAAAACTAAAAAATTCTTAAAAATGATGCTAGGAAAGTAACAACTATTATAAAATAACTTAGGTGAATCCTTCCTAAAAGGAACTAAATTACATGTGTAGAAGAGCTAAGGAGGCTCTGAATTTGAAATTAAACTGGCCTCAATTGATAGACCCCAATGTAAACCCGACGTAAACCAAAATCTTGCTTTTCACAAGAAACACACACATTTCTTGCCTGCTTCCTGGGCAAGAAGAAAACGATACAAGACAAAGTTAAGTACTTTGGTGTAATCCTTGACCGGAAATTAAAATTGAGACACCACATAGGTGATAGGATCTACAAGGCACATCGGTGCTGAGCGATACATGGAAAAAATATAGGCATGAAATGAGTTCTTTGTTCTACTATGATAAATATACTTTATAAAACTTTATAAAAGTATAATTATACTAATTCTAGCTTGTGCTCAAATAACTTGGTGGACTTCTTCGGATAAAAAGTGTAATATCAAACTTACTCCCCCAGAGGTATCTTTTACATCATATGAGTACCAGGCCATTCAGGAAAAGTCGTCAACGAAAGGCGGTTAACCTGACGAACGCAAAACCATTCGACGCAACTAAAGCTGAATTAAAAATGTGGTTGAGAGAATCGCATAAGGCATCTTCGAATAATGAAACGGCAGGTAAAACCACAAAGATCCAATGGAGTGATCCTGATGAAAGTAAGACCAGAAATCTCATCAAAAAGATCAAGTCTGAAGTTAGTGTGGATTGTGAGCATGTGAGGAGGACAGTGAAATTCCGAAACACTTTCTTTGCCACTGTCAGGCATTCATCGATGTTAGACTCAAGTATCTTGGAAATGATGTTATTTCGGAAATAACATTCCTTACTAACACGGATTGGAAAATTCTTTGAAATTCAGTGAACAAATTTTTTTTGGATGTAGAATACATCATCCTCTTAACCTAACCTAATCTTAGGAATTTTAAAGAACAAAGTTTTTATAAAAGTTACTTAGATTTCGGTAGAAAAGGATTCTTTGACTCTAAATGTATAGTCGGGCATAGCCGACCATATAATATCCAACACTAGTATGTTAAAAATGGGGATTATTAAAAACGCATTTGATTTGTTTTGATTTTCTGAAGTGGAGTTTGTATGGGGCTAGGGTCAAATGTGGGCCGATCAATACAAAAATCGGTAATATCATTAAAAGTTCTATAAATCTAAGTTTTGTCAACTTTTGATGACATAATAGAACATTTAACTTATTTATGATTCCAATGGGGGACTATGCGAAATAATGTACATATTTTTTCCATCCTTAGACCAAAAAAAGAGTGTGTGCCAAATTTCCAATTATCTTGAAAATTGCGACCTGTACCTTGCGCACAAGGTTTACATAGACAGCCAGCCAGACAGACGGACATAGCTGAATCGACTCAAAATTCTAAGCCGATTGGTATACTTTAAGGTGGGTATATGACGAATGTTTTTGTATGTTACAAACATCAGCACAAACCACTGAAGTGGCATAGGGTATAAAAATTCTCAATATTAATCAAAATTTTTCTAGAAAAAGTTGCGAAAAGTAGAACAATTTTGCAATATAAAAATTTGCTCGAAATAATATAACTTTCATATAGAAAAAGTTGATCATAATGAAATATATTTTCTGTAGCAAAAACTTTCTTTAAAATATACAACTTCTAGTAAAATAATTGTTTAAAATTTTTATTTATTTTTTTTTTTGCTATAAAAAATAAAAATTTAATATAGAAAAATTTGCTTATAATGACTTTTTTATAGAATAAGTTGACCAAAAAGAGACAACATTTTTAAAGAAATAATTGCTCAAAAATTAGACAACTTTTTTACTAAAAAAAATTAAGAAAAAAGAGATATTCTATGACAACTTTTATGTCGCAAAAATTTCCGCTCTGTGGCGAATGGAACATATATTAATTTATCTACAATTTTGTTTTGCCGTACAACTGCAGCACTAAGTAATAATATTTATATCACTGCATTTAATAAATTAAAATTTACAAACTCTTTTCTTTTAGTCGGCTTTGCTATAGTCTTGCCATTTACTGTAACTTTAAGGCCATTTTTTGTTCATTTTTTGTCATGTAGTTATGCTACACACCAAAAATCTTACTGGCAATTTTGGTTCCTTTTAGGTTAAGTTGTTTGTCCAGTCAGTATATTTTTCTTATTATTAATTTATTATTTTTAAATAAGGTATTTGTGCGGAATTTATTTTTAATGATTTTTATTACTTTGCTTTGTATAAATGTGTCCATTATATGCCATAGTTTTTGGGTATTTTTTTAATAATTCTTATAAATGTTTTAATTAAGAATTTTGGTGGAAATTTATGGTCGGATGGATAATGAGAGAAATAAAATATTTTTTTAACTGATGTAAAATTTGCTAATTTATTTTTTTTTTAAATAGAAAAAGTAGCTAGTTGAAAGCAAAGTTGCCTCATTTTGAAATAATTTTTATATAGGAAAGTTGCCGCATTTCGAGCAACATTTGATGTAGAAAAGTTGCCTCATTAAGTGCAAATTTTTATATTGAAAAAGTTGCTTTAGTATCAGACACGTTTGTACAACTTTCTCATATAACAGAGTAGAACTGAGTAAACTCATTTGCTTTCCATTGAATTTTCAACTATTATTCTAGTACTTTTTCTTTAATTGTTTCAATTTCATTTAATAAAACTTTTTTTAACACTTCTTCCGTAACATTAATTTTCATTTGAGTTTTGCAAATAGAATTGCAACCAGGATATAAACCAATTGATACGGCTGTGGCCATCAAAGAGTGGTTGGTTGATGGTGGTGGCGGCTAGTAAACGCTGTGTAGTAGTCTACTTAAGTAGAAAAGGAAACACTTTGTGTTTTAAAAATTGAATGTCCATTCATCCGTCGTTTCATTTCAAATTGTATTTTATTTTATTCTTGGTATTTTTTCGTAGAATTGCTTCAATTGCTGCTTTTCTAACACACTTGACACTCAATTGCATTTTTAATCGTTGTGGTCCTTGGACATTCAATTTTCCCAATGGCCACCAATTGTAGGTTGTTTTGTATCTTCTGCAAGCACAACTTCAGGTTGTAGTTTTATTTTTCTTTTAAAATTGTTTTCATCAGATTTTTTTTTATTTTACTTATTTTTAATTTTTATTTAAACTCATTCAATCAATACAGTCAGAAGAGTCTAACCAGTTTATATAGAAAAAATAACTAAAAACTTTATTGAAAAAATGTTTCTATTGTTTGCGTTGTACTTCTTTTTTTGTTTCTTGGTTGTTTGTGTTGTTTCATATTTTTAGTTTCCTTTCATTTCCGGTGGCTGCTTAAATTCTTTGTATTGAATTGATTTTCATGGCAACTCTTTCTCAAAAAAAAAAAAAAAAACTTGATTTCGTCTGGGGAAGAAGGAAGTGCAGAGGCAACACAATTGTTGAAAATGGCTTGTTTTTGTGTTTACTTTAAGTCTAGGAGTTTTGTATTCCGTCCGTTTGGCATTGTTTGCGGTGTGGTCTCTTGACATGATTATTTACAACTTTTTGTATTATTTTTCTTAAGTGTTTTTGAGTTTTGTTTTTGTTTTTCTTATTTCGTTCGAATTAATATTATTCCATTTGTTTTATTGTTGAATAAATAATTTAGTTGAGTTTTAAACAAAATAGGAAAAGGTAATTAAAATAATACATCCAATGGAATAAAATTGAAAGTAAACTGTGAGCATTATTTTTAACCAATGGAAAGTTTGTGAGTTTGTTAATAAATATTATATCAGTTATTGAACATTTTCAACTTTTATAGAACAAGCTGACTAGAAAAATTCGCAGTAGAGAAATTGCTCAGGGAAAGTCTATGGAAGATTTTGACAATATTGCTATATAAAATGTTGTTCAGAAGGAGACAATTTTTCTATATATATGACAAGACAACAAAAAGACAAGACAGTTTTCTATAGAAAACATTGCTCATAATTAGTCCGCTTTTCTATAGAAGATTTTACTGTGAATGAAAAAACTTTTATATAAGCAGCTTTTTTCAAAGAAAATGTAGCTCTGAATGATTTTTTTATAGAAAATTGTGTTTAGAAAAGCAACATTTTCTATAGAGAATGTTGCTCAGAAGGAAATATAAATTCCGTGGAAATTTTTTCTCTCAATGAGGCAAGATTTCAGTTGAAAATGTGTTTTTTTAAGAAGACAACTTTTCTATAGAGAATGTTGCTATGAATGAGAACAATTTTTCACAGTAAATTTTGCTCTGAATGATACAACTTTTCTATAGAAAATATGGCTCTGAATTATAAAACTTTTCTATAGAAAATGTTGCTCTAATTGAGACAACTTCCTACAAAAATGTTGCTCTGAATGAGACAATTTATATATAACAATATAAGAAAACAACATTTTTTCTATAGAAAATGTAAAATATTTAATATGCCAAAGAATAACATTATTAACATTATTGCTGCAACAGTTAAACAAAAATACTAACAACAAATATTAAACAACTTTGACTTTAACAGCCAATGGCTGCAGGATACTTAGATAAACTATCAAATGAACAGGTAAGAGCGAATGAGTGTTAGGACGTCTGAATAAACGCAATGACAGACACTAGAAAAAAAATACATACACACACACTGGGATGACGAATATAATTTTCAAATTGTACAAAACACAATATAAAAAAAATATACATTTTTGAATTCGATTATACAAAATCTATATTTTTGCAAATGCCATTATAAAACCTAAATCACTTCAAGCCGACTTCATTAGTCAATTAACTCTTTAATATTTGTACGTATTAAAAACTAAGTTCATTAGTACTAGTAATTGACTATAGAAAAGGCTAGTCAATATACTTGCCAATAAATAAGACTATTTAGTCAATAAACTGCTTCTTAGGCAGTATATTTGCTCTCTAAGGACTAGAGCATAGAGTTATAAATAAACTAGACAATGCACTGATCTAAAGATTAGATGGTATATGGTATAGTCTGTATAATGGTCTATATAGTTTTTTTTAATGATGTCTAGTTATAATCTCTTCTTGGATTTTTTGCAATATCCTCTACCAAATTTTAGTCAAATTTTGATTGAAGTCGGTAGGTTTTTGAACTTTGTGTTTAAAATACAATTTGTACTATTGTACTTTTGTACCAAAAAAGTACAATTATATCAACTTTGCCAACCCTGATACACACATTGTTTTGATAGATATTTCTTGTACATGTTTGAACAGCAAATAGGTGATGACAATGTACTTGTTACACGAACAAAGAATTAACTAAAACTTAAAACATAAAACAGACATTTATACTTGTATTGTATATGTATTGAGAGAATAATAATTGTTTGCTAGGGAAGCTGTTAATATCCATGTGTTTGTTAAAATGCAATCTTACACCTATAAACTAAACTACTTATATAACAACTTTCGTACTATTACCACAAATTTACTCCTGTTGGCTTTATATGTATGAGCGAATGTAACGTCTGTTCATTCATTTATTCTTACAGTCAACTTCATTAACAAGAAAATTTACAGATTTTATGATTTTAAAAGTTTTAGATTCACTACACACCAGAGTCTTTAGTCATTCAGAGTTCTATACTTCTCTCCGCTACAGGCAGTGTGGCAGAAACTTGTACATACAGCACATCATCACCATCATCATCATGATTGTCCTTGAAACCACAACAAAGCCAAAAACTTGTACTAAATCCTTTTCTAAGATTATGGCTTTAAAATCTCAACAGATGTGTTTTTGGGTGTTCGAGAGAATTTTAGCTTGAGTGTGTGTGTGTACGTGTGTTCTATTCAAAATTTTATGCACATTTATTGGTAGCTTTAGTTTATGAAGTACTTGTGTCTGTGTTGCTTTTTCAGTTAAATTTCAGTTCTATTTCCTTAAAAAACTTTACGAGACAAACTCAACAGACTTAAACACATACACAACTTTTAATACTCGTTTCATATCCTGATAATAATGTCGATGTACAATTTAACAGTGTGTCCTAGGATTTGTAATATTCTTCCTGTGTATTAGTGTAAGGTTGCGGCTGTGGTATTGTATGTGGGTGCATTACTTCTACATGTATTTACTGTTTAAAAAGTTATTTAACAAGTAATTTTAGATAATAAAACTTGAGTTTTTAGTTAAACAATGCAAAAAAAAAAAAAACATCAACAAAACAAGAATTTTACTATAATGATTTTTCTTCCTTTTTATTATATTTTTACTCGGAAGTTGTCGATTATCTTCTTTCTTTAATTGTTAGATTTCTTGTGTATATGTACGGCTTAAATTGAATTGTTTGTAAATATTTTCAGACAAAAGATCAAATGACTAGACAATGAAATTAATAAGAAAATGTTTAATACTATTTGTGTCATATTTTAGAGGAATTAAAGACAAAAAATATTTAAACTTAAATATGTAATTAAGTTGTCATATTCTAAGAAAATTTTTATAGAGGAAAGTTTCATAGAAAATCTATTGAAACGTTGTATTATTATGAGCAACTTTTTCTATAGAAATATTGTCTCTTTTTAAACAAATTTTTCCACAGAAATTTTGTTTCATTATGAGTTACTATTTCTATAAAAAAGTTGTCTCATTACTGTTTCGATAGAAAATTGTTTCATATGAGCAACTTTCTCTATAGAAAAATTATGTTATTAAAAACAATTTTTTATATTAAAAAGGTGTCTTATTATGGCCAATATTTTCTAGAGCAACTTTTTCTATAGATAGTTACCTCTCATTATGAGCAAATATTCCTATAGAAAACATGTGTAATTGTGACTTTTTTAAAGAATAGTTGTCTCATTAAGAGTACTATTTGTTTTCATTTTGAGGAGCATATATAATAGTTGTCTCAGTTTGATCAACTATTTGTTTAGAAAAGTTCTGAGCAAATTGTCATGTAAAGATGTCTCATTTTTAACAACTTTTCTATAGAAATATTATCTCATTATGAGCAATTTGTTTTAGAGAAAAGTTGTCTCATTATTAGCCACTTTTTGTATAGAAGCATACGTTCATCTAAAGAAAATTGTCTAAAGTCAAATAAAGTTGTATTACTCGGAGCTAGAAAAAATAGAGCAAATTTTCCCACAAAATTTTTTAAATATAATTTAACATTTTGAATTATTGTTATTTATGCTTACATGAATGTTATAATTTGTTTGTGTATTTATAATAATTATTGCTGCTCCGCTTTAATTGTTTATGTTTATGTTTATATTTATTTTATTTAATTTATTGTACGAATATTATTTTCCATGGATTTTCAACAGAGAGTATGAGTATTTTACTATGTGACATCTGTTGTTTAATGAACTTTGTGTAAATAATTATTTTGCCACAAATTAGAATTGATTAAAATACAATTTGTTACTGTATTTATAGTTCTTTTTCTGCTGTCTGTGTGGTGTGTAATTAAAAAGGTTTTTTTGAATAATAATTATTTTAAATTTGTATGTATTTTTGTGAGATTTCGGTTTGAACATGTTGTTTTTTATGTTATTTTTGGGTTTTTTTCTTTTTATTCGGTCGGTTTGTGTGTCATAAATTTATTTAGTCATTTTTAATGGTTTTGAATATTTAAATTTTATTTACATGTTTATATTTAAATAAATATACAAATATAAATTTTTAGTTTTGGTGTTATAAATAAAAGGGACATTAAAGCCGTGTTAAGTAATGTAAATTAATGTTAAAGGTTTAAAATTATACATATTTTAAAATATTTGAAAAATTTGGAAATATTTAAAGTAAAAATCTTGTTTTTAATGATGTGCTTTTAATTTACGAAAATAACTTAACTATTAAACGAAATATTAGACAATTATTAAAATAAGTCATAATTAATATTAATCATACGTTATGGTGTACCATGTGCTAAATTAATTGTGTAAAGATAAATTATTTTATGTGAGATATAATTATTTCGTAAAATATATCACAAGGGGCGTGTTTAACAAAATCAAAATAACTGTATAATTTATAATTTTTCAAGGCTTTTTTAAAGCCATCAAAGTGAGTATAGAATTCATTAAATTTTTTTCCTTATACATGTTTCAAAATATGTATTTATTTACCTTTATGTATATCCCTTTACCTTAATAAAGCTTTCTTTAATTTATTTAAAACAATTAAAACTATCAGCATTTTCTATCTCTCTCTAATAATCTTTTAATTGAAAATATTGTTTTTAACCTCATTTGTTTTGTTTTTGTTGGGGTTTTTATTTTGCACTTATTTTGAATACCAACAAACTACAACTACAGAAATCAAATAAAAATTTTAATTAAACTGTAAATAAGTCTAGAAAATAAAACAAAAAACGAAATCAAATGAAAATTGTGATTGCCAACACAAAATGTCAACAATGCAATTCAACATTTTAATTGTTATTTCAACATAAAAAATCATCACTACCAACAACAGGATAAAAAAAACCGAACCAACCAACAACGGAGAAAAAAAAAACAACTGTCAATAAACAGGACATTCAATCAATAATATGAAATGGAGAAACCTTTGGAAAATATAACAATAGATCAAATAGAAACCACAATACAGCAACAAAAACTCACAAACCACCACACACACAAACATTCAAAACAATATGTATGAAAATGTTAGTACTTCCACAATACAACAAAAGTAGAAAAAAAATTGAAAATACTAAAATAAATAGGCCAGATTTAAAACTGTAAAAGTCAAGTGCTGAACACAAGAAATGCCTGAAGGCCTAACATCTAACGACAAATGCAAAAAAGGACTGGTAGAGAGTGGTAGGGGTAGAGAGGTGGGGAATCATGGGGGATCATGAATCTAAAAAAGAAATCACAATAATAAAACCATAATGCCAACAGCAACCAACCAAACAACAAACCAACCAACTGACTGACTGCTGTAGGACAAAAACAATTCACAACTGTAAATACACTTTAGGCATTTACGTGCTTTAAATTCTACTGAATACTTTGTTTAAATTAAAAAAAACTCTATTTTAGCTCTTGTATCTAGGACTGCTGTGTATTTGGTTTTCTTTTTTTTACTACCACAATACTGGTTATTTTGGAATCACTCAAATCAGGGATAAGCAATTTGATGGAAAACTAAAAGGGAGCAATGTTACATTACTTTCAGCACTACAATAAAATAATATACCTAGTACTTTGTTAGGTTGTGGAAAATTTATTATGTCACTGTAAGCAATTGTTTTGTTTTTAACTATGAAAAGAAGTGACATCGGTTAATCGTGTGTGTTATAACTGTTCGAAACGTTTATGAACTTCTTAAAAAAGAATTGTGTAAAGTTGTTGTGAATGTATTTATATTGATAATATTTGGTTTAATTTAATTTTAATATTTAAGATAAAAATGTGATTGACTAAAGAATGTAAAATATTAAATTAATCTCAAAATGGTCTTGAATTGAACTCTATTCGTATTGATTTCTGAGTTCAAAACATTTTAGAAAAAAAATTAGACTTTAGACTGGACTATAGACTTGACTAGATTATAAAGTAGACTAAAGCCTAGACTATAAACGAAACTATAGACTAGACTAGACTATAGAGTGGACTATAGACTAGACTATAGACTACTCTTTAGAATAAACTATAGACTACACTATGGACTAGACTATAGACTAGACTATAGACTAGACTATAGTCTAGACTATAGACTAGACTATAGACTAGTCTATAGACTAGACTATAGACTAGACTATAGACTAGACTATAGACTAGACTATAGACTAGACTATAGACTAGACTATAGACTAGACTATAGACTAGACTATAGACTAGACTATAGACTAGATTATTGACTAGACTATAGACTAGACTATAAGACTAGACCATAGACTATATAGTAGAGTATAGATTGGACTAGACTAAAGAATACCATACTATTGACTACAATATAGATTAGGCTATAGAATAGACTATAGTCTAGACTGTAGAATGGACAGAATACTAGCAAGATTCTTACTCGATCTGTCTTAAGTAAATGAAATAACCACAAACAATTCGGAAATTTTAAAATATTTTATTTCTAATTTCTAAATTGTTCTATTTTTCTACATAAAATCTTTTCCAAAACTTATACAAGCTTTTATGTATTTATTATGAAAAGAATCATGTTTTTTAGAAGATCGGCAATCAGTAATGATATGGCGATTAATACAACATTTTTAATTCATATTCTTTTTTAGACTTTATAACTAACTCTGCAAAGTTTTCAATTTTACAACAACTCTGACAAATTTCCATTCGCTGATCTGGCTACCATAACAACTGTTATGAAAATAAAAAAAAAAAGATTTAAAAAGAAAAAGAACAAACAAATTACTCTATTTAAGTTCAAATGAGTATTGAGTGTTGACAGTAAAACCTGCAAAACATTGTTTAGTTGTTAAACCAACAACAATCATTCGAAAGCAACAACAAAAACAACTACAGCACAATACAAATTGAGAAATAGGATTTTTAAAATGTAAATCCATTTACAGGTTTTACAAATGGTCAGAACAGCTTCTACTACAACTACTTGCACACAATAATAATGTTCGTAATTTTTTTACCTTCTTTTTTCTCTCTGTTGGGCTTTTATGTTGTTAGTTATTGTTGTCTTATAAATGAGCTTTTGCGGCCAGAAATATTGACAACTTGTTTGTAGTTGTATTGATTTGTGTTTAATTGTTTGAATGTTTTAGTGAGTGTGGTTTTATTATTGGTTTTCATATTTAGAAAGGAAATTTATTGTTATTTAGATAGGATTAGGGAGCAATAATAAATACATTGTATCTTTTTAATTGAAATGTGAATACAGGACTTTATTGTTTTTTATTAGGAATTATATACTCTAGCGTATGATTAATATTAATTATTATTATTTTTTTTTGAGTGTGTTTTTCATATATTGAAAATTTTTAAATTACTTTTAATTTAAATTAATAAAAATATCTTGCATTTATAAACATGAAATGTGATTAAAATATTTAAAAACCTTTAGCATACATATTTGTTTATAAAATTTTTTAACAATTTATTCAATGTAATAATTCAAATGGCAGCAATAAGTTTAAGAAATCCAAAGTTGCATTATTTATATATTTAAAAATTCCCAAAAAAAAACTCATTACAATGATTTAAAATAAACAATTTTCAATACATTTTATTGGTTTTCTTTGCAATAACTCGTAAAAGTAAAATAGCAAAACACAACTTCGGAGCTGAATTGTCTAGCATGGAAAAATTATGCATATTTTTGATGTAATATAACGATCGAAAAGGGAATAATAATAATTCAAACAAAAGAACCGAGAAAAGTGGAAGAAGAAAGAACAATACATTTCTTCTTTTGTTGGAATTTATGTTTCAATAAAAATCACACACTTTACTTCTTATAAACGAAATAGTTTTATGTACGCAATAAGGAACAGTGGGTGTGAGCAGTATTTTAATCGGAATCGTTTTTGACATAACCTTCCGCTAGTCTATATATCTGGTTGTCTAAGTAAACCTTGTGCCGAAATAATTCATAGCTCATATATATACGAAACATTTCGTAATATCTATGATATATATTAAGTCTTAATATATACAAAATATTTTAGTATAATTAAAAATATTATTAAATATTTGTTATATTTAATAATATTATTGGTACTAGTAAGAGCTGGTAAAACTAATTACCCCATCGCCAAGAGAAGTGAAAATTTTGTTGCCTTGAAATTTTCATTTCCCTTGAAGGGAAAACTGCTATCGGGAACTTACTGTGAACAATTCATTCATAATAGTTGATTTTGTATAGAAATGATGATTGTCGATTTCTATTTCACAGAGCGTGAATATCAAAGTACTTTACTTGAACGAATGCCGTTCAAAAAAATCATTTCCGTGTACAACTACGTAGATCACATGCCCTCTGTTGTGTCGGCATCAGCACCTAGTGAAAGGTAGACTTAAGTACGAATCCATCAAACAAGCCTAAGACTTTGTTCTAACTTACAGATAATATATTATAATGTCTTGTCTTAACATGCCTGAACAATGAAGAAAAATTCAATTACACAAGTAATGTAAGATAGCTTTTATCCATCAACATTCAACCAGCACACTTCTCATTCATACGACACACTCATAGACTACAACATCCCACATCCTTCCTTTATTTTATACATTTAACACTTCTCTGTGGTGTATCTGTTGTCACTCGGCAACAGCACCGAACTTATCCTGAAATATAGACTTCACCGAACATCAGTTCGAAACTCACACTTCCCGAAGAAACCTCAACCAACTGACCAGCCAGAACATAGTCTTGCGGGCAACTGGCAGATTCTGTAGTTCTCTGGTTCGTTCGACCAATGTCAAATCATTCCAAGAAACGAACCATTTAAAAAGAAACGAATCATTCCATGATTCCAAACAGATTTTGAGCATTTAGTTATTTCAATTATATAATTTTTTTGCAATACGCTGCTAATGTTTTAAGCCACTAAAATATTTTTCTTCATTCTGTTCCACTGTGCATACGCAGACACAAATAGCTATCATAAAATAAGTTTGTACACATATACGTTCTCATATTGAATAAACCAAAAAACGGACAATCTGAATAAATGCACATAAAGCAACAACAATAAAAAAATACGAAAAAATCTCCAGCAGCAGCAATAACAACAACAACAAAAATCTGTATTATATTCTGTCATAAAGAATCTGGATGACGTGAAAATGCATCAGTAGTTTTTCTTTTTTTTTTATTCCTCGACTGATGGTTTTTAAGACCCAGAGAAAATAATGGTTTTTGAACGTTATGTACATAAAGACCGACCAACTAAATATATAAATTTAACAGGATGTCCATCTTTCCTTTAATGTATGTGAATGTGTATTTATGCGGAACATGTGTAAAAACCCCAATAGTTTTGCAACTACACAATGAACAACATTATCCTAGAAAATTTTTAGATTTCTATATCATTTATTTAATATCTTCGAACTTATAAATCATCAAGACAGTCATTGTCACTTTAGTTATCCAAAGTAATCTAGGGGGTAGTCACTTTAAGTATATATTACTTTACTCTAGATGATAGTTAATTACATAGTTAATTGTTCTTTAAAAATCGGGGAAAAGTGAAATTCATATCTTTAGTTCAGAGTGAGCAGTATCCCCAAACTACAGGGAAAAAAAAGTGATTGCGAATATGTGTAAACATGTGTGTAAAGTAGAATGTTTCTTTTTTAAACAAGAGAAAGAAAGAAATGAAAGAAATCATGTTTTAGTTTAATGGTCATAAATTCTATTGCTTGTGGCTGGCTACTTTATAAAGCGTTCTACTCTTAACATTTAATGCTGAAATATACTCATAAATAACCCAGCAAACATTTATGCTGGAAATTACAAATAAAATATTACTCCTATAGAACTCATTACTAATTTCACAAATACCTAAGATCGTTTATAACAACCCTAGCCGGTGTTGTACTTGAGTACAAAAAGTATTGGACTTTTTTAAACTAAAACTTTTTTTAATATTAGCATACCCAAATATTTACTAGGTTATATTTTCATTTAATGTCCGTGCAAAAATGCTATAAGTGTAGAGTTATTTCTTCTGATACATTTTCTCCAAATGCACAAAAATCCGTATTACATTCTAGTTCATTTTTAGCAACGTTTTTTCCTTTCGTCTTTCGAAAGGAATATTTATTTTACTTTAAGCATTTTTTAATGATTCTAGCAAAAGTCAAGCTCCCAATAAGTAAAATGATTTAAATATAGCTTAAAGAAAGATATTAAAATAAAATTTAATGAATAACTAATGGAATCAAACGTTTCTACGACAACAATAACAGAGCGTCGAAAATAGCCAATGAAAATAGAATTAGAACTGAACTAGAACTGAACTAGAACTGAACTAGAACTGAACTAGAACTGAACTAGAACTGAACTAGAACTGAACTAGAACTGAACTAGAACTGAACTAGAACTGAACTAGAACTGAACTAGAACTGAACTAGAACTGAACTAGAACTGAACTAGGACTGGACTAGAACTGAACTAGAACTGAACTAGAACTGACCTAAACCTGAACTAGAACAGAACTAGAACTAAACTAGAACTAGAACTGAACTAGAATTTGAACTGAACTAAAACTGAACTAGAACTGAACTAAAATTTAACTAGAACTGAACTGGAACTGAACCGAAACTGGAACTGAACTACAACTGATTTCCAATAATATAGGTTTCAACAGTATGTGTTAAATGTATTCTGATAAAAAATATGATTAAATGATTTATTGAAATGTATCAGTGTTATCTACCTAGGGATTTAAATAAATTTGTCGTTTTTTATCGCTTATATATGTAAACAAAACCAAATGTTTATGTTTTGTTTGACAAATTTAAAATTAAAAATAAATTAATAAAAATTATTATTTTTTTTTTTTGTAAAAAACTTTTTATTAATGAAAATTGTATGTAAATTATGGGATATCGTGTAAAATATAATGGATATTAGACGGCACATGACCTCAAATCAATAAAGACCTGTGAATAAACTTTTATTTAAAATTTCACGTGAACTAACTAATGTCCATGATACTTCATGCAATTAAAAAATATGTTGCTGAAATGTAAATACATTTTACATGTTTTTCAACAATACAAACAGAGTACTAATACAGCAACATTTTTCCATAAAACTTTCATTCCAAATTTTTTTTATAAACTTTTTAAAAATATTACTTTTGAAATTTCAATTTTTAACAGATTATTAAGCTTAACGTACTTTCGTCGATATTCGTGTCTATATTCACCAAATGAAAGATTAAATTCGTTATGATATAACAAATACCCTCAAGTGACTAATTTTATTTAATAATATAACAACAATTAAAATTTATTTTTTTTAAATTAAACAAAAACAACATGTTGTTTTTCATATTTCGTCAGTAGCAAGCAGCAACATTTGTCATTAATAATTTAGTCATCCGTGTCATTGGCATTTTGCACGAGTTAAACACAAAAAACACATTCAGTATAAAATCTAATAATTTCTTCTTTTTTTTGTATTTCACAGTCCACCTGTTTCAAATTTTGTGGTTTAAAATAAAAAACAGATTCTGTGTAATTTTTGATCTAAAAATTTTAATTTAAATATTATTTTCATAAAATTTGTGTACTTTATTTTTATAATTCTACTGTTTTGAATGTTTTATAAAATGTCTTTGTATAAAAATAAGGTTCTTACCCTGCTCATTATTTTATTTGTAAGTGTATTTGCGAAAAACCTAAAAAAATGTATGACGTTTAATGTCATTTGCTAATTTATAAAATTTGTCTTAGTTTTTGGTTATTTTTCTCTTCTTGTATAGCTGCAGTGCTGCAACAACGTAGGCGACTCATGTCTAATTAAACACTTTGATTTGTCACTTTCTATTTGTGCTTGGTCTACGGCCGTCTTAAGAATATTTGTGTAGAATTTTCAGAATTTTTTTTTTAATTTTTGTATAATTTATTTATAATATTTTGCGACAGGTGAAGGTTGACCAGCATCACTAATAAGATTAATTGTGTTAAATGAGAAAATAAAATAGTATTCAAATCATTATAATTTGTTTATTTTCATAGAGTAAATAAATCGAACTATGCAGTGTGGAACCATACTTTTTTGGAAAATATTAGAAGTTTTTTCTCATTTTAACTAAATGAGAATTACAGACATAAACACAAACATTCTTTGCATTGTCATAAATGTCACCAGCACATTTAGTTAAGCTTTAAAAATTTAAATAATATTCTTTCAACATAAATATCAATTTACTGTAAAGAAAATAAAAAATATTCAATTGACAATTGCCGGTGGGAATTTTGACACATTTAGCGTTTGTGTCTTTCCCTAAATTGCTATTTCCTGCAATATCTCTTGGAATATCATTAAAAAGTCAACAAAAGTATGAGAAAAGAGGGAGTAAAATAAACACAAACATATGTAAACCTTAAAGAATTAAAAAGTACTTAACATAATATTATATATGTCTGTATGTGTAACATACTTATAAACATTCATACAATCATTTATGCAAAAATAAACATATATTGCAAAGATAAATCTAAAGCAAAAATATATATGTATATAAATACATTCAAATATAACTGAAATCCTAACAGTTAAAAATTGTTACAAAAAATCTGCAGGCATTAAATTGTTATAAGGAAATTATTTTAAACTTGATTATTTTTTGTTGTATTTTCTTTGTAAGAAAATTTATTCTCTTGGGCATATATTTTTCACAATAAAATTCTGTGATTTTTTTTATATACCTACGGGAATAGAGAACATTGAAAAATGTGCAAAGAAAACCCTATTTACTCATCCATAGATCAATATTAGCTGCTGTGGGGGAGAATTTTAAAACGACATGATTTCTAATGCAGAATTAATTGCCTTTTAAACTGTGATTTGCAAGAATTTTTTGCTATAGATATTATTGTCTTTGCTGTAATGCTTTTGGCTTATAACATTGAAAAAAAAAACAACTATTCGGGTTTGAGAAACAATATAAATATTGCCAATAAATTTTCTACGGGAGTGGTGTGATTGAAGATCAAAAAGGTTAGTTGTGAGTTCAGTCTAGTTCTAGTTTAGTTTTACACCTGTTCTAGTTCAGTTCTAGTTAAATTCTAGTTCAGTTGTAGTTCAGTTGTAGTTCAGTTCTAGTTCAGTTTTAGTTCAGTTCTAGTTCAGTTATATTTCAGTTCTATTTCAGTTCTAGTTCATTTATTGTTCAGTTCTAGTTCAGTTCTAGGTAAGTTCTAGTTCAGTTCTAGTTCAGTTCTAGTTCAGTTCTAGTTCAGTTCTATGTCAGTTCTAGTTCAGTTCTAGTTCAGTTCTAGTTCAGTTCTAGTTCAGTTCTAGTTCAGTTCTAGTTCAGTTCTAGTTCAGTTCTAGTTCAGTTCTAGTTCAGTTCTAGTTCCGTTCTAGTTTAGTTTTAGTTCAGTTCTAGTTCTAGTTCAGTTCTAGTTCAGTTCTAGTTTAGTTCTAGGTCAGTTCTAGTTCAGTTTGAAAATGAGAAAGACACAACTGTACCATTAAAATGTCTCATACAACTCTCGTATTTTTCTACACATGCAGTTTTATGTTAACACTTAGATCAGGGTAAAGAAAAATCAAAACTGTTCAGACATTTAAGATTGGCAACAATAAATTATGGTTTGATACGAAGTTACCTCCTCTGAGAATTGTGGCAGAAAGTTAAGGGCAAGACACAGAAAAATGTTCTCTATATTCGTTTTATGTTTTGATTTTAATAAAATTATTATTTCATTATTGTAGCAGAAGAGTAATCATAAAAAAAGGAAGACATACTTTTTTAACAATATTTTTTAACTATAAATGGCAATTTAGTCTTAAACATAACTGTTTTTAGAAAGACTATGTGACTGACTGGGTTGTGGCTGCAGGGCTGGGTTCCACTCTTTAGCTGAGCTGAACGAATGAATATATGAATGACTGAGTGACTGACTGAATGACTAAATAAATGTTTCTTGTGTTACATGACATTGATTGATGTATTGTTATCAATTATGTTTTATTTTTTCACTGTTGTTTCCCATAAGCTCTTTTTTATGTGTTATTTTTTTATATTTTCTCATTGTTGTTTTTTTTTTGTATGTTAAGGATATAGATTAATATTTATTAAAATTCAAATTGTTTTTTTCTTTATATTTTGTATCACTATTCCTGTTTTTTTAGCATAATTTCAAATAAAAAATTAATTATTTTGCTTATTGTTTTTTTTATAACAAAAATGCTAAAAAAGATGACACTAAAGGACATCATGTTTTTTGACGACTAAATGAGATTTTAACAATATTTAGGTTAAGCTACAGCTGAGATTTTTTGGGTACATGTAAATGGTGGAAGGAACATTAGAAAGAAATATATTAGAATTACAAAAGGATTATAATGTAAAGAAGAGAAAAGTATTAAAATTTTGATTAAGAATCAACTTAATTCATAAGCAAATTAAAATTTCCAAACAAACCTTTGCGTTTTAATGACAGGCACATCTTTTATTCAATCTTAGAAAGGAGCATGGTTGTGGTTTTTATTTAATATCAGTTTTTATAATTAACACTAGATTATATTTTTTAATATGAATTTTTTTTAATTTCTTTTCAGGTATGTAATGTATTTATCAATCAATTTACTTTTAATCGTAAGTATATTTATAAAATATTTCTATAATATATTTCTATAAAATGTTAACAATAAACCTTTGATAATTTTTTTACAAATAAGGCGGCAGGAGTTTCAACTCTTTTTTCTCCTTAACTCTCAACGAATTAACACTAAAAATTTAACCCATTTTTCGTGTTTTGTGTAAATTATCTGACATTTTCCAAATGGTTTTTAACATCTCGTTTCTCGTTTTTTCTCAAATCTTGTCATGTTTAACTTTGAGATCAGATTATACAGCAAGAATTTCGCATTCAGCGTTGAGTTTTCCTTGAAGTCGTCTTTTTTTGTCTTTTATTACTTCCACTTGTTTTTCTATTGTGACTAATTTATGCGACAGCACAACAGCAATTTTTCTCAAAAAAAAAAAAAAAAAAAAAATAAGAGAAGGAGTAAAAAGAGTGTCTAAAATAAAACAAATTGCAACATCTACTATTAAAATTTACATATGATGTCCTGGGTAAAGTGCGGAGGAAGAAGGAGAATAATTTTAAATAATTCCTGCTTAATGTTTCTAAAAAGCTGTTTTATGAAAAGCAAAATGTGAGATATTTAAAAGTGTTAAGTAAAAAAGTTTTAACATGTACGCTACAGGAAGTAGAATATTCTGAAAAGTTTACACTTTTAATTTGGCAATGGATGGCATAAAAAATGTCCCCAAACCTGTCAAACTAAAGTTACAGAATCTTATCTATTATTAAACATTTATATACACCAAGTAGGATATGTCATACGATATGTAGGAATATCTCATGGATGATATAGTATCTAAATCCCATGTTTACTGAAACTCTTGAACAATATCTATAATTTTTATTACTCTAAGTATATTTCATGAAGTCTACATTTGAGATCATGTTAGGATTGATCTCAAGATTTCTTAAAAAATACTCAATTAAACCTACAGTATGTATAGCAAGTATAAGAATAAGGATCTATGATATATTACCCAACAAAAACTAAGTAATTACTTTTCATTGACAACTACGTATATATCGTCTGGATTACGTAGAAGTTGTCTAATATGTCAGGCTAATAATGTTTATTAGCATGACCTTTCATTAGTGCCTTTGCGTTTGAAGCTATAGAAGCAATATACTTGTTATGAGATTTATAACGGCTACTTTTTTAATTACTTGTAAGCGTTGATGGTAAGTACTTACCTCTAATGATATCACAAGACTTACATAGAAGTAGTCTGGATTACATAGAAGTAGTCTAATAAGGTCAAACTAATAATGTGTTATATAAATACTTTGAATTTTAATAGTCCACTTTCCTGCTTTCCTATCTTTCCTAATTATTAGTAAGCGTTGGTGGAAAGTACTTGACATCACATGACTACTACATATTGTTTGGATTACATAGAAGGTCTTACTAATAATGTGTTATATAAATAATTTCTTATTCATTAGTCCTCTTGCTTGTGAAGCTTAATAAGAGGTAAACTTTTTTCTGCAATTTATAACCGATTTATTTTCAAATTACATGTAAGTGTTGATGGTAAGTAATTTCCTCCAATGACATAACGTACCTACTACATGTAGTCTGTATTTCATGGAAGTGGTATAATAAGGTCTTCTTTATAATGTGTTATATAATTACTTTCTAATTAAGTACTTTCCTCCATATAATAAAGAACTTGCCTCCAATGAGATTACCGTGTTAAAATAAAGATCTAATACTCTTTTGTAAGAAATTTTTAACATATTAATACCTTAGATGGCAATGAATGTTTCTGCTGGGTAGTTATGATCATCAACTATAGAACATTGTAATTTAGACTTTAATCACCAATTGCGGAATTGGAACATAAATCGTATATTTTGAAATCCTAATGGTCTAAATTATGGTCTTCAAGCAATGATTTTAAAGACATGTAGACATCAATTGGAAACGAAACAATTTTGTGGTGAAAAACAGCCACCCATTCGTATAAAATATGAATGCTTTCAGTGTGGATATGATAATATCGGTCCTGCGAAGCACCAGATCATTTCTATTTGTTAAATAATTTTTGAACTAATCAATATTGTAGCCTAATCTGGCATGAAAAAGGACTATTAAACTTAAAAGATATTCAATCAAAATCTATACCAATTTAATCTTCAATTAAAATAAGTTTTGAATCAAGATTTTGACATTAAGTCAGTCATGTGAAAAATTTAATTTTTAGTCCTTTCAAGTGTAAAAAATGTACATATATTTATAAATGATGTACATATATTTATAAATGAGTTACTACCAAACAACTTGTATACAAATGTTTTCTGAAAAAGTGGCAGGAAAAAAATTAAACATGAAAAATATTGTTTAATTTTTTTTCTTTCGTTGCAAATAAATAAAATAACGCCAAGTACAGAAAATTAATGATAAAATGTCTTTTTGTTAACCATGAAAATATGGTAATAATACAAGTGTTAATGGTTATTTGTCAGTCAGCCGTGCACAACACTTTCAAGGACCAAAAACCACACAACAATACAATGACAAAATGAAAACCAACGTTACAGTGGCGAGGCGACACTACAAGTGCTTAAAAGATGATTGTGATAATGAGAAGCGCAGGTATTTAACATTTTTTCACCATAAACATTTGTCGTGCTTTTTTTGTCCTACAAGATGAAATACTTCTAACAATTTTAAATGGAAACCAAATAGTGAAGAAAAGTTTTATAGATCTTAGGAATGAAAATAATGTTGAACAAAGTACTTGAGACTGAGTAAGGAAAAAAATACAAAGAATTAACGAAAAGACTAACCAACCAGCCAGACTTTGCTTTACTAATTGCTGTATTTAGTTAGTAGAAGAAAAAAAATAATAACTTAAACATTAAGGGTATTCAATGTTAATTTGTGTTTACGGAAAATAAACTATTTTTTTTAAATGAGTATCCTTAATATACATATATAGTTCTTTTTATGTGTCTGGCAATAAATTCTTATATTTAATTGGATTTTAATATATTAATGTATTTATGCAAATTGGAAATATGTATATAAGTATTTTTATACGTTTGTATGTGCTCTGCAATATTCTTCTCTTTATTATACTGGGTAAACAATGTACTATTATTGTTTTACTTGTTGTATGTTGAATGTTTTTAAGGACTATCTATCTACATATGTTTGTATTTATATTGAATAAATATTTACTAATTCTATCATTTTATTCTTTTCATTTCATATATATATTTTCTTTTTATTATTTTAATATTTATATCACACTTTAGTTTTTATTGTTCTACTACAACAATGTCTGGATTGTTGGCATCAATATGACTATCATACCCACTCCCACATACCAACTGACATAAACACACCAACAGACAGACAGACACATTTATATTTATGTCTGTATACATATGTATAAGGATCGAAGAATTATCCTCGTCTTATTTTATCCTTAAATGAATATATACGATTTTATGAGGATAAATTTCATGTTATTCATATTTAAACAAGTCATGAAAATATATGTATTTATGTACAGACGACATACATACATATGAATGTAACATTCCTTGAACGGTTTTAGAGACTTAATGGCAGGGCTGGCGGGAAAGGTAAAAAGTATGTATTAGAAGGAGACCGACTAGAGTTAAATAAACAAAGGATACAGGGAATAAAGAAAGAGTTTCTGAAATAATATTGCATTTTATATTCTTTATATTTATTGAAATTATTGTTTTGATAAATCTTTTGTTATGACGAGAAATATGATTTAACTCATAAATATTTACGTTTTAGAATCATCATATGAACTATACTAAATCATACAGGGTGCAAACTTTAAAAAACAGAAAAAAAAAGTAGCAAGAGTATTATGTTCGGCATAAATAGAATGCTTCCTTATAAATATTAGGCTGATATTTGGAATAGGACTTAAATATAATTTTAAGCTAAACTCGCATTTTAGGCGAGTAATATACGTTAAAGTAATTTTCTAAAGGGGACCTTATTTAAGAGGTAGGGTCAATTATAGACCGATCCTCATCAAATTTGGTAGAGAGAATTTGGCTCATATAAGACTTATTTATGTCGAATTTCACTCGCCTTTTCAAACAGTTATGACTGTTAGAGCTGTCTTCTTTCGATGGCCTAGACTATAGACTAGACTATAGACTAGACTATAGACTAGACTATAGACTAGACTAAAGACTAGACTATAGACTAGACTATAGACTAGACTATAGACTAGACTATAGACTAGACTATAGACTAGACTATAGACTAGACTGCAGACTAGACTATAGACTAGACTGTAGACTAGACTATAGACCAGACTATAGACTAGACTATAGACTAGACTATAGACTAGAGTGTAGACTAGATTATAGGCTAGACTAGACTGTAGACTAAACTACTCCTATAGACTAGACTATAGACTAGGCTAGACTAGACTAGACTATAGACTAAACTATTTACTAGACTCTAAACTAGAATGTGAACTAGGCTATAGACTAGACTATGGACTAGACTTTTTACAAGCCTATAAACTAGAGTTTAGGCTAGGCTTAAGACTATGCAATAGATTAGCCTACTTAGCAAGAGTTTAAAAGTTTTTTTTAATTTTTTCGATATCAAAATGTACAAAAGTTTTGTATATTCAATGCCTGATGTTGACTATATATTTTAGTATATCCTCGTATAAATTTCCAATTTTCTAAACGAACTTTTCAAACATCAATTTGTTGAGGTCAATTACATATATTTTTCTATTTTATTAAAATACTTTGATTTAAACATTTTTGCAATTCCTTTTTGTCCATGTGTTGGTAATATTTAGAAAACTCTTTTGTAATAGTGTCAATGACCAGTTGAAAGTGTTTTTTATTTTATTTTTTTATTATTTTTATTGCTATAATTTAGCACAACAATACCAGTAGAATTTAGAAACAAAATAGTTTAACAATTGAAAATATTGCAATTTAAATTGCATTTTATAAATTAACCCATTTCCAGCTGTGGGTTTTAAGTTACAAACACTTAAAATAAATTATTTTTTCTTTTTTTTTTTTCTTAAATTGTTTTTATTTTATTGTTTTGGTAAAAAAAAACAACAATTAAATAAAAATTCAATTGTATATAGAAATGGATTTTTAAATGTTTTGGAAATTTAAGTAATTTATGAAGACAATCAAAAAATGTTTGATTTAAAATAATGAAATACATAGAGAGAGATTCATCCATAAATATTTTATTGTTTGACAAAAAGCATTTTCATTATATATAGATTATTAACAATGTAAAAATATATCAATAATTGCCTGAATTACAAGTTATTCAATCATGGATGAAATTTTCTAATAATTTTCTAACGTAGATGGTTTTCTTCAAACAAATTTTTTTGTTTAATTATGAACTTGCAAAACCGCATCTGTTGATAAAATATGGTACTAAATCCTTTATTTGAATTCTCTTGTAGAGCAGAAACTCTTAGAAATATGTCAGTTAAAATGTATTTGTTGCAATAAACTTACATAAATATATTTTCCCCAAATAAACAAAAACTATTTAAAATGAACAAGAAACCATTAGAAAATATTTGTATAAAACTAAAGTTATTTATTTGTTATAAATAAGTTTCTATTGCAAGTATTTTGAAATCATAAAGGTAAAACGAAATTCTATAAACTTGATTAAGGTATGTTAAATGGAAATTGCATTGCAACCGATATATTTTGTAAATAACAAGTGTGTATGATGAGTTACGGAAAACCCACAACATCCACAAATACGATATTTCAATAATGTGTTGCAATATCAATACACTCATACTAATGTATAATGAAAACTAATATCCATCCATACATACATCTGTATGTGTCTAAGACATTTATTAGTAAATAATGGTAACAATGTTGTAAAATAACAATAATTGAATTCAATAAATTTAAATAAATAAAAATACTTGTAATATAAAACATAATCGCAATATATGGGGGCTATTTAAAAAGTTTATGTAAAAAATTGTTATAATTTATTTAAATTTGAAAAGTACTTCTTTAAAATACATAACTAATCTCAAAATAATTTGTAAATTTATGAAATTATGAAGTAATAAGTATTTTATGTCATAATTAATATTAATCATACGTACTGGAGATCTAAATTAATAAATTAATTTTTTTCAAAAATTTTTATTATTTTTTATAAATTTTCAAACTTTTTAAGGACTTATTATTAAAAAATGCGAAACTATTGTTCTATGTTGCACGAATGTGCATAAAAAACGCTTTCCAAATGTCCGCAATTGTTGTTTAGAAATGTTTTCTTCGACCATTATTGTTGCCTTTACTCCGGTTGTTGAGTTGGAATTAATTCTTAAAAATATTAATTATTCTTGTGGAAAAACTACCTTGCAATAAAACTGCTTCCTAATAAACGCAATATTTTATTAGAAGCGATTTCTCAAAGATTGGCATACGCATCGTGATTTGACAATTATTCGTACACAATTTGACTACGGTTGTTGAAATATTAGAAAAACTAATGTGTCATTTTGGTACAAAGCGTGTATAATTTTAAAAACTAGGTTTTTCCTCTGCATAGTTTTAATGTTATAGAAAATTCGAAAAGATCCTTTTAAAGAAAAATTATCATTCCCTTTTATACCATAGATTTACATTTACTCCTGGCTCTACATGCTCAATTTAGTACCTTTTTAAAAACAAAAAGTCCCTACAGATATTTGGGATTTTCTGAAAATTGTTTTACACATACACACGGACAGACAAAAGGGCATGGTTAAATCGAATCCGTTATGTATAAGGATCCAAAATAAGTATTATTAAACATTTATATATTTCATATTGTCAGTGAATTATAAAAATTACAAACGGAATGACAAACTTCACACAAAGTTTTAAGGGTATAAAAAGTAGTACTCTATCACTTCGATATCATTCCTCTTACATCTTGATCATGGCTAATGTTGAATTCTTATAGTTTGCATTATTCTTATTTAAAATTAATTTTTATTTTACAATTCTCTTATGAACTAAGCTGTATATTGAAAAATTTATAAATTATTCCCTCATTAATATCAATCATACGCCACATTATACTTATACGTATTTTTATAATTTAAACTCGAAAATTTTCCAAAATACACTATATTTTGGTCATAACTTTTAAAATGTCCTTCCTATGAATGAAGTATATTAAATTTAAATACCAACACTTTCAAATTCTAAAATGTATGTAATTGTAAGAAGTAAAAGGATACATTATAAAGTGTTACATTTTTATAGTTTCCATTTATTTTACAAAAGTATTTTGATGATGATGTAAATTTCATAAGTTTATTGTTTCAACAATTTACAACTACAAATAAACCATAAATGTTCATTAAATATGTTTAAAGAAATGTATAAAAGTTTAAATTAGAAAAGCCTAGTAAACAATTTATTGTTGAAAACAATTTTGTCGTTAATATTAAATCTGCTTCAAAATATGAAGTAATATGTAAGAACCATAAAAACTAAGAATTCAGCATAATTTCAGAGATTCCTCTTTTAGACAAAAAATCGATAACAAAACTGATTCGAATTTAACTAGAACTTTTTGCTGGGTAATTACTTTGTTATTTGTGCCAGTTTACTTTCATCTTTGTGTGTGTGTGCGTGTGTGTACATGTATGTTTGCCAACAACAACTTGAGAAATAAAGAAAGAAACAAAGAAAGTGAAACAATTAAAACTACTTACAACTATAACAACTCAAGTAGTTTGTAACATTTACAAAATAAATACAATTAATTATTTTGTTAAACAAAAACAAAACAACTATAAGACAACATACTTACTTACATTATTCTGTATAATTATAACAACTTTAGTAAAGTTCACATGAAATTAACAAGATTTACACTACTCATTGTTTGTAGGAAAATAAGTTTTGATGATGTGGCAAGAAGAAAATGACAAAGCCACAATTGCAACATGTTGTCATGGACAGGAGTTTTTTTGTTTGATTAAACTTTGGACAGTATAATTTGCAGTTTGCAAAGGGCCGTTTAAAATTAAACTAATAATGAATAAGGAGTGAGATCGAAAAATTCTTAACATACATATATGTTTATAAAAAAGAAACCACTAAACTTACAGCTTTATTTTTATTACAATTACAAAATTTACAATTTACAACAAAAATATTTTTATAGTTTTAATCACTAGTGATGAAATTTTGAACCCTTTTCGGAAACCCTTCCATTAACGTTTTTATAGTGCTTTCTGTCACTTTGCTCGAACATGTAGTCCATCTCCGTTTAAAATCTACCACACTTTTGGACACCTTTTTTGTACTCTTCAATTCTCTTTTAACAAGAGCCCAATATCTCTCCACTGGCCTTAGCTCCGGGCAGTTTGGAGGATTTGCCTCTCTTGGTACAAATACCACATTATTGTTCTTGTACCACTCAAGGGCTTGTTTACCATAGTGACAGGATGCCAAGTCAGGCCAAAAAAAGTGGACACATTATGAAGTCTTATGAATGGAAGCAGCCTTTTTTGTAAACATTCCTTGATGTAAATTTCGGTATTTATAGAGCCCGTTGTAACAAATGATTGGCTTCTTTTGCCGCAACTGCATATTGCTTGCCATACCAAGAATTTTGTGGGAAATTTTGTCTGCTTTTGGGTCCTAAACTTTTCTTCAACATTCCCTCGAGCATCAGCAACATAAAACTTTTGACCTGGAAGTTACGAAAAATCTGCCAGAACATACGTTTCGTCATCCATTATGCAGCAAGAATATTTTTTTATAAAACTTGACTTCAATTTCCATGCTCTGTTTTTGGCCTCTAAATTTTTAGCAGCGTTCCTGTCAGGAACTTTTTGAGCCTTGTATGTTTTTAAACCTGCATTAGCTTTAACTTTTCGTACCAAATAGTCCGAGCACTGAGCTAACCGAGCTGCTTTCCTACCGGATGTGTTGGGAGCTTTTTTGAAAATGCGTTCTATTTTTTTTTGGCTATAGAAACATCATGTGGACCATTCCTTCTACCTGAACCAGGTTTTCTATCAACTGACAAGTTCTCCCGGTACTGTTTAATAACATTGGAAACAGTTTGACGGCAGACCTTTGTATGCTTGGCCAACTTTTTGTAAGACCAAGTTGGGTTTAGTTGAAAATATTTAATAATTTTAGTACGCACTTTTTTCTGGTCACTCATTTTAATCAGATTAACAAAAAAATTAATATAATTGATATTACACATAATAACTGACATGTTTTTCAAAGGTAACTTGATCAAAAAAAAAAAAAAATCAAATAATACTTTGGTTGAAAAATGTAATGAAAAACGTGTGTTAAGAATTTTTCAATCTCACTCCTTATACATATTGAAAAGAGTTTTATATTTAACTTTTCGATCGATTTGACTAGAGGTAAGAAATTAGAATACTCTGTTATAATAATTCTGTGTTAACCAGAATTATAAATACTACCGCAATAGAAAGGGAAGAAGTTAACATTTTAAGTTTTAATTTTATTCGCTTTTTATTGCATTGTAGGACATTTTAAAATTTCTAAGAATATTTTTTTTAAAGTAAAGAGTGTTAAACCTTTAAACTTTAAACTTTAAAAAATTCTAATAATATTCATCCTGCGTCTTCTAATCCTTGAGTAGATGTGTGTTAATGAATACTCTTCGTCTTCTCATTTTTATAAATAAACACTCAGATATTGACACTTACACAAAAACAAATACGAATCATTTCTGAATTTCTATTCCAAACAAACGTAAATATTGAAATTTTGCATATGTGTAAAGGAGCCTTAAATCACACACATATGTATGTATGTATGTATGTATGTATGTATGTATGTATGTATGTATGTATGTATGTATGTATTTATGTATTTATGTATGTATGTATGTATTTATGTATGTATGTATGTATGTATGTATGTATGTATGTATGTATGTATGTATGTATGTATGTATGTATGTATGTATGTATGTATGTATATTTTCGATTATTTGTGTCCTATTAAATTTGTTCTCTACACCACAAGCATATGTACATATGTGAGTCTTTGTATGCAAATATTTTCTACTTTGTATCTTCTACTGTGTATGTATGTTTAAGAAATAATTTTCATAAATCTGTATATGAAATGCTAAACTTTTACCCAAATATATTCAGATTTTCTTGAGTTGATTTTGTGGTCTCTATTCATAAATGCTGAGAGTGTTTGAGAGTATTTTTCATACACTTCAACTTTGTTTCACACAAACATTTAAATATTTGTCTAAAGCATGAGATGAACAAGTATGTCCTTAATATTTGAATATGGTTGAAAATACACTAGTTTTTTATGACGGCACTATGGACAGTTTTAAAGATCAATATATGAATATATATAGAGATACAGATCAGTCTAATCGGATACTTAATTAAATCTTATTCTAAAGAAATATCAAACATTTTTAAACGATAAAAGTATAATAGACGATCAGAATGTAATGAATATTCTAGTCTTATAGGCAATTACGGACGATTTCAGTGTAAATAAGATAGAGTCTATCAAATTCAAACCGAAACGGTCAAAGTAGACTTTCGGAACCTTACAGATGATGGTGGTGTCTAAGAGAGTATAATAAATGATCACAGTCTAATAGAGGATCAAAATCTGATAGAAGTTCAAGTCTACAGATGGAAGATTCTAATGGACTATCACAGTCTAATTGAAATCAAAACTACAACAAGAGGCCAAAAAATTAGTATTTAACAGACACAGAATCAATTAAACAATCATAGTTCTAGAAGAGGTTCATAGTTTTAAGATGATCGCAGTTTAATAGTCGATCAGAGTATATTACAGGATCAGACTATAATAGACTATAAGAGTCTAATAGACGATAAGAGTCTAAGAATCTGGTGCGAATCTAAACGATCAGAATCTAATCATCATATTTATACTCATATTTTAGCATTTATATCATTCCTGACCCATAGTAAGTTTAACAATATTAATACATGTGTATCAGACAGATCCATAAAAATATGTGTGTGTGTTTGTTTGAAATATTCATGCAAATTTCTACAATTTCTCTTTTATGAATATACATACATATGTGTGTATTTTAGTAATTGTCTGTATGTTGATATAACAAAGACAACAACAACAAGCAATATATCCTTGATAAGTTTTTTGAAGTGTAATCTACACTTTATTTTTGTATTTCATGTTATTTTCTTTTTTTTGTACTTTTCTGGACAAATATTGAAAGATGCAAAATAATAGAAAAATGCTTGTTTATTTGTATGAAGACATGTTGCAAACAGCAGTACAGTGGCAACAATATCACTAGCCATCACTAGAAGTTTATCATCATCAGCAGATATATATATATACATACATACAAATGTATGCATTACTATCTCATCTGCAAATAAAAACCATTTTGTAAATAATACGACTAGAGTATCAACAATATTTTCTCATGTTTGTCTATGTATTGATTCATTTTAGGAATTTGTATGACATATGTGTGTGAAAATTTGAATGAGTATTGGTGTAATGGTCACTCAACTTTTCTGCGAAAATTCTGTTTTTGTTTTATTTGAACTCATGTTGTTTATTTGCATGTATTTGTGTGATTTTATGTGCATATTTTTGTACTTTTTTACATTTTATTGTCCAGACACAATTTATTTTTGTTATTTGCAATTTGAGACGTGTGTTTTTTTTATAATAGTAATAATAATAACATTAATAAAAACAAGAGATCCAAAGAAATATTAAAAACAATAAAATTTAATTAAGAGCATTTTTCTAATTAGTTAAATATATTAAAAGAGTTTGACAGCCTAATAGGTAGTCTTGGGGGGTAATGACTACATTTTCAATTACAATTACATTTGAAGTAATTGTAATTGAAGCTTTACTAATTACAATTATTTTTGATTGTAATTGAAGTTTTGCCAATTACAATTATGTGTAATTGAAGTTTTGACCATTACAATCACTTTTAATGGTGATCAAAGTTTTTCCAATTACAATTACTTGTAATTGTGAATTTTGTTCCTTATAATTACATGTAATTTGTAATTAGTAATACCTTAATTACAATTACAATACCTAATTTTTATTGGAAAATTTCAATTACAATTACAAGTAATTGTAATTGGTTATTTGTCAATAACACATTACAAGTAATTGTACTTGGAAAAATTTCCATTACATTTACAAGTAATTGTAATTGGTTATTGCTCAATTACAGATTACAAGTAATTTTAATTGACCATGAAATGAATTACTTTGTGTAATCATTACCCCCATGCCTGCTAATAGGATATAGGATTTTGAAAGGAGGTTGTACATATTTATATACATCAAATCCGAAGAAATACACCTAGGACACAAAATTTAAAGTCTGATAAACTAGACCAGGAACTTAGGAATTATTATTAAGTCTAATATATCAGATTCGAATAAAAGAGAGCGTAATAGATAAGAGTCTAACAAAAGAGAGCCGAATAGATGAGATTCTAATAAAGAAATGACCTTATAGATCAGATTCGAATAAAAGAGAGCCTAATAGATCAGAGTCTAAACAAAGTGACTAATAGATCAAATTTAAATTAAAGGACATCCTGGTAGATCAGAGTCTAGTGAAAGAGAGCATGAGTCCAATACAAAAAAATCCTAATAGATTAGAGTCTAATAAGGAGCTAATAAATCAGATTTGAATAAAAGATAGGCTAGAGACCAGAGTTTATTAAAATAAGGCCTAATAGTTTACATTCGAATTAAAGAGATCTTAGTTAGTTCATCAGTTATTTTAAAAAGATAATCCTCCACTGATGCACACCTACGGTCTATCCCACCGGATGGACACTCTTCATTTTGAATGCTTTAATTGTAATAGTATTACATATACATATATGTATACATTTGGGATGAAACCAAAATTTGATCCTATTACTACGTGGTAGCCAGTAGTGTATCGTAGTATATACGCACCATATATAACATCACATCATTTTTTTTGTCCTTTTTTGACATTTAAACCCTAAATTAACCATTTAACGCAATAATATACATATAATGCTAATGCATTTAAATAATTGAAATAAAGAATACAGTTAATATGTATTTAAAATTACATTTAATTGTAAAATTATACCTTAACGATAACAAAAAAAAAAAAAAAAAAAAAAAAAATCGGGTGTGACCTGTGTACAAGGATACATAACACGGACTGCCGCAAAACCACACCTTCTTTTTTATTATTTGCTTTTTCTTTTACCAAACCAAGAACTGAAAAAAACTGAAAATTTATTGTGCGGAAATGAAAGGGTTTCAAGTGTCAGCATGTCCCACAAATGTCAACACCATTATAAACACAGAATAATTTATCATGCATACTTGTTCATCAAAGGAAACCTAAGAACGCATGAATATGTCATCAATGTAAAAGTAGAAATGGAATAGAAGTAGGGAATAGTGTTTTGGTGATGATAACAAATGTTAAATGTAATAATAATAATTATACTAATGATGAAGCTGATGACGATGACCGCCAAGGAGAGCTGAAGTGAATGTAATTTAGAAAATTCCCTTTGGTATTTCATAGCATTTGCATACGCCAAACACTCCCCAGCAAAAACTTGCAACGCCCAATTGTTGCCTTACAACAATTTAACATTATTTTCTGTTTAATTTGAATTGTTTAAGAAACAAAAAATGGAAAAAAAGACAAATAAGAGCAATCAACTCCTTTGTGTATTTAAATAAGTAAATGAAAGAGTAGGGAGCAGCAGCAGGAAAAGGCCTAAATGTTGTATGAACATGCTAAAAGTCATGTGATGACAATGGTGGTGTGTGGATGGTGGTGATGGTAATGGTGCCATTGTTGATGACAATGATAGCAAAATTGACAATCGTCATGCTCATGCTTGGCTGCTCATTTCCTCACTTTAGTTTTGTTTGTCAACCCTCTGTCCCATTAGTATTCACTGCTCAAATATATATAACAGAAAAAATGTATATTTATAGAATCTCTAGCACTCATCCGTTTAATTCCTTTAATTAATTTAATTAATGAATTGTTTACTTTGGCATTTTTTTGCGAAGCAACTTGTTCTTTTTTTATTCTTTCACTTTTATTATGCTATTGTGTCTTTCTACTGTGTGCCACAAACTATTGTCATTTAAACAGCTTTGAGTAATGTTTCTTGTTTGTCAAAGACTACCGCCATGGTAGGATGAACATCCTTTTTTAAATACACACACACACATCACACCTACACATGTATTGTACTCCCATGTATTTATGTCATTGTTTTCGTACCTTCTTTTTTTCTATCTGTTTTACGTATATTTACCATAATCCAACTCTTTTTCTTGTTATTTTTTTTTTTTTTTGTATTTTTGTACCTTTCTTGTTCCTTTCAAGATATTGTGGTTGCGTTAGTGTCTGTGATGATGTATGCGAAAAAGTATTCAGATAATATTTAAGAAAGTAAATATTTTTTAAAAAGCAAAAGTATTAAAGGTGACCATGTGGACTGAAAAAAATTCCAATCTTTAGGTTACGGTACACCTACCAAAGGCTTTCCGTCGAAAGCTCACTAAAGTTTATAAGACTTGAAAAAATATCTATATTGTGATGAAGTTTGTGTTCTACACTCAACTTATTTTTTTCGGAATATTTACGAAATTTTCGTACATTATACGAACTACTATTAAATAAAATCATTTTCTAATTTTGAGAAAATACAAAAACCTTAAGTTGTAGGTTTTTAGTTATATCCCTAATGTACATAAAAACAAACAAATATTTTCTTTGCATTTTTTCATTAATCTTTTTTGAATATATGTATATGTATACATAACTTTCCACAACATTGAAAAATATTTTTGGTTCGTTTTCCCTTTTTGTCTTTGAAAGACAAAAGAAATTCATTAACTATTAACATACATTATAAACGGGGAATTTGTCATTACAAAATGGTCATACATCACACAAATTCTAATACAAACATGTAAATATTCTACCTCTTACCTATATTTGTTAAATCCCTTTTATTGCATAATTCCTAATAAATGTTTGTAAATTGTGAGTATTTGTTAAATAATTTTACCACAGGCGGTAACAAACTACATATTTATGCTTCAAATATTTGAGACACATTTTCAAAAGGTTTAAGGCACCCTATATTAGCTAAATTTTAGATATCTGTAAATCATTGATGAATGATAAATATTTAATGAAAGATTTACAAACATTAGAAGGACAAAATCACTCTATAGTTTTATTATGGATTGAAGAGGCAGAGTTTAAGTCAGATTGTATTATGATTTTAACTCAAGAAATTTTAATAGACTTAGAAAGTCATTTGATTTATGTGGCTGTAGATCCATTATTATAGACATCAGCCCAGCATAACGATGTAGAGTAGAAAATTGTGTGTGTGTTCATGTATTATAGCTTTTGTATTAATAAATGAATGTTATTTTCGAAGACACAGGAATTTCTTTATATATTCTTGAATATGAATGAATATTAGTTAAAAATTCATGTCCCAACAGTTCGCGGAGTCTGTATTTAACCTACAACTTGGAATTATACCTACACAAAGGGGAAAAATATACACGCCTAGTACCAAATTGTTTATAATTTTTCAATAATATCCGTTGTCAATGTATATACGACAAAACGACAATACAACAACGCAACGTTGTCAACATTGCAAGAATTCGTTGTGAAAATCTAAACTTTATACACACAACAGATGTGTAAGCTCACTTTGACAACTTTTTGCGAGCTTACCACCTTTGTTAACATTTATTTAACGGATTGTCGTTGTTGTAAATACTTTGTCAACGGATGTTATTAAAAAAATTGTAAATACTTTGTTGTCAATTAGGTACCAGGCGTGTATATACATATATGTTTTCCTCTGTATAACACGTTATCCTCTGTATAGCTACAAAGCTAGGGCGAAGGATTCAATATATCATTTAAAAAAAACCTTATTGTTTGTTAGTGAGTTAGTTAATTTTAAACGTGGATCTATATACATACATCAAATATGAAACCTTAATCGGTCCTGTTATGCGCTACTTCACTTACGCCTCGGATAAGAATCGAACCCACCACCTCCGGTCTAAAAGCCTTGAACGTTAACCACTAATATACCGAAGGTCAAAAGCAACGTTTATAAAGAGTATATTCGTGATGAAGAAAAATTATATTGACTTTTTTCGAACTGCTGGGGTATGTTTTACCTGTTGTTATTAGATAGGATGTGTGCTTTAGTCCTCTAAAAATGTCACTAAATTAAATTTTGCTTTTGTAATATTACTCTTTCGTATTATACACAAAACTTTCATAAATTTAATGAAAAATAGTAAATTTAAACATAGATTATTTTTAGTGTACTAATTTTATTTTTTTTTATATATTTTCAGGTAAATTTTCACTTAAATATTGACTCTTTTTATTAAGGTAAATATATAATACTATAAATACCTGGTGTGCTTCGCAAACCCAATCGAAATTAAATACATAATCAAAAAAAATATTTATTTAGCTATTAAATTATGTAAGTTTTCTTAAAGGTTTATTATAATTTTATTTGATGACATTATATTTTATTTTTCTAAAATAATAAATTAATGATCTATTTATTTTTTACTGGCTGAAATTTAATATATACTTTTATTCTTAAAATATAATTTCTATTATAATGCCGTGAAATACACAAGATTTTTGTTTTACCCTCTTACTACAATAGTTTTCCAGATTTACAAAGTGTAACATATGAGAGTTGTCAAGCAAATTATTTCAAGTTTGCCAATTTCTATCTACGTATGAAAATTTAAAATATTTATCAGTTTTTAAGATATACAAAATTTTGTTTTTAGTTCGTATATCTGGTGCCAAGGCCCTCATTGAAAGTCCGGTCGTTATTCTATAAATGTTCCATTGAATGTCAAAGTTCTTCATGTATAATTTGAAGATTCTAGCTCTAATATTTCTTTAGATATTTAATACAAGCTCCCCAAATGAAGGTGCGCCCTTTTTCTCAACAATGTTCAGATGAATATTAAAGTAATTTGTGAAATATTTGAAGAATCTAGTTCTATTAGATTTTTGTATTTAATTTATATGGGAGGTACTGGAAGTCCGCCCGTTTTACTGTAATTGTTGAGATGACTGTCAAAGTTCTTCAAGTAAAATTTAAAGATTCTAGCTGTAATAGTTTCTCACGAATTTTTATATTTTATTCATATGGCGGATCCAAGACAACCCCCCCATGAAAGTCCGCTATTTTCCTTAAAAAAATTCAGATGAATATTGAATTTCTTCGTGCAGAACTTAGTTCTATTAGATTTCCAAATAAACAAATTTTTTGTATTTATTTAATATGGGAGTTGACGCTCCCCTCATGGGTAGTCCGCCAATTTATTACCCAAAATTTTAACATGAATGTAAAAGTTATTCGTACAAAATTTCGAGATTCTGACTGTAATAGTTTCCAAGATGAATTTTTGTATTTCGTTTATATGGGAGGTGCCACACCCCTAATGATAATCCGCCCACTTTTTGTTATAAATAATCATATTCACATATAATTTTATATTTTCTTAATATGGGCGTAGCACCTCGCCCACTTGAAATTTTAAAACCACACAGTGAATAAGTAAGGCTTGGAATCCAAGATCCAAATAGCACACCATTTAATGTAACTAAATCTACCAATTTGTAAAATTTAATCAAAATTGACTCAAAATTTAATAAAAAAAAATCAGATTTCTATGCCACTTTTGGTACTTTTTTTCTTCCTAGTGAAGTAAAAAAGATTTATTCAAAAAAATGGAACATCATAGGCTCCCACTATAAATAAATATTCACATAGACAAACCAATAAATAAAAAAACATTGTTTTACAAAAAATACCAAAAATACGTAAAAGTTTTACCCATTAAACGTCCGAATTTCCGAAAAGTACCAAACTTATATTCGTAGTTTTTCAATATGGTGAGAATGTGGTGCAAATTTTATTCCTATGTTCACTGGTTAAAAAGGTACATAAAGTTTTATTTTTTTGTTGTATCTCTTTTAGTTTAGGAGATATTAAATTACCAAATTTCCAAAATCCCTTCTTAGTGGATGATGGTGCGATGATCAGTCAGTCAGTAACGCAACTCATTTAAATATATAGATTAGAAAAACTTTGAATATTGTTTTGCATAGTAAAAATTTAATGTTTTTAAACAAATGTCAATAAAGCAACATCGGAAGTTATATAAAGAGAAGGGTTGTTTAAATCTTATTAATTCTTTAGTATATAACATTATAATTCATGCGTGTGAATGCGACCACTGAACCAATTATTGAAATTTAAATTCATTTTTCACACAAAAAGGGGGTTATTAATATAAATTACCCCTACATTTGATATAGTTGCAAACATAACTTAAACCAATTGAGAACGTACAGCAACAACACAACAACAATCTGTCACTGGCACTAAGAACAATATTAAAATATAAGTAAAACTAGCTAAATATGTATTTTGCTTTCATATTTTAAATTTAATCATAATAAAATTGTGGAAAATAATACACAACCAAGTCAGAGAGTCAGTCTTTAGATTAAATGACATTTTTATTGTAAATTGCAAAAAAATAATAAAAGCAAAAAACAAAAAAAAAAAAAAACAGCAACAATAATTTTCAAGCATATATGGGTCACATAGATTTAGTGCAATAAAAAACAAAACAAAAAAAAAATAAACACAAAACAATGGAATGTTTTAGTTTATAATGGTCACTAGTTTATGTGAGAACCCCCTTCCTTCTAAAAGCAAAACACAAATTCATATGAATTTGACGTCATTATAAAGAAAATGAAAAAAGAAATTAGAAAATTTTTATAAATGATGATGATCGCCATCAACACCATCGTCATTATCATCATCGTTTGTTACAATCACAAACATGATGTCCAACCAGAATACTGATGCTGCTGATGAAGATAATTTTTAACAATTGTCACAAATAAAAATACAATACGCATTAAAAAACAACAAAAACAAAACAGAGAGTGAAGAGACCAAAAAGAAGAATAAACAATTGTTGTCTGCTTTACATTCTATTAACACCATTTTGTTGTTGTTATGATTATTATTGTCCTCTCCACTTTATGTTTTTAAATTTTGTGGGAGATAGTAGGTAGTGTTGCATTTAAGCAATATTGCAGTTGCATTTAAATGTCACAAACACACTGGCGGGCATTTGTAACACGCACATGCCCAATACAGCAATGACAACCGAAACAATTGTAGTTTTTGTTCGTTTTTCTTCTGTTTTTGAGAAGGAGACTTGCAATTGTTTGTTATTGTTGTTGTGTTTAATGGTGATGGAACTATATCACAAGTTTTATTTTTATAGCAATTTAAATACATTTTTAAGGGGCTGGCAACAATACAAATTACAATTTTTATTCAAGGTTTTTGCTAGAAATTTCTATTTAAATATTTTTTTTTTAAATTTTTTTGAAAATTTAATTGGAACAACCTATATATCACAGGTCGCAATTATTTAATTAAAATTGCAGTGTTAATTTGATAAATATTGTATATTGACATGAAATAACTAGATTTTGAATATATTAAAACTGTGATAATCACTGGGTGATAAATCACTGCGGGCGAAATGTGTTTGTGCATATGTATATAAATTAAAATGAAAATACTATTATTTTGTTTTTTATTATTTTATTTTTTTATTTCTATAAAAAATTGTATAGTAAAGGGAAAACAAATCAATTAAAAATTTTATATGACATGATAAAATGTCAATTTAAGTAATTTTATACGATAATTTAGCAAACAGTACGATGATAATTAAATAATAATCTATTAGCCAATAATTGATAGGAGAATCTTTTTTTCAAAAAGTAAATCGAATCATTAAAAATTCTGTCAGAAATACTTTCGAGAGGTCTGCTATTTAAATTAAGTCAAGAACAGTTTCCTGACAAAGCCATTAAAATCGGTGGAAAACACGTTAAATTAAGTTTTTACAAAAAAGGTGAATTCATCTCTATCGAATTGTTTAAACTGGTGGTGCAAATTCGCATGTTGACCAGCTGCTCCTTAACTGGATCAACTAAATGCTAATGAACAAATGGATAAGTTGTTAGATTTACGATATTACTACCAAGAAAATGGTTCTGAGTGGTATACAACACGACGATTAATAACCTCCTAAGGAGCGTAACCGAGAATGGTTTTAAATCAGTGTGCTATGTATACGATGTCATAATACTTTTAAGGATAAAAATTTCATTTGCAGAAGGGCTGAATACGGCCTCAATATAAACCTATCAAAAATTGAAATTTGTCTTCTCACAAAAAATTCAAAGATTGCTAAGTATATTGACATTAGAAGAAGATACTGGTGACCGACAAGATTAATCACTTAGGTATAATCTTTGACCGAAAACTAGATGTCTCTTTCCAAACATCGGACGTGCACGATCGCAACATGACACGTAATAAGTTGACAGCTTTCAAACACCTTAAATATGTATTCCCCTATGAGTCCTAATGAAAAATGATAATAATCAATAAACTAATTGATTATTATTTTTCAACAAATCACCACAGTACATGTGAAAGTGATTTTAAACAAACACATAATACACTTTTCTATCCAGTACAAATACAGACAAAATAAAATTGTCAACCCTCCAAAAATTAAATGTACATGGCACATAATTAAATTTAAATTTATACCCAACACTTTCATAACACCCCCAACTCAAAGGACCATTGATTTCCATTTCTTTATCTTATACAATATGAACACCCACAACAGCTATATAGAATTCCCTAAATAGTAAAACTAGACACCATTGAAGGAAAAACAACAACGACAACAAAAACCCCACAACAAAATGTTAAGTCAAAACCATAAAGTGCCACATGAAGAGCAACAAAATCTAAAAAAAAAAAACTAGAAAAACGTCAAATTAACAACGCATTTTGGACAAATTGAAGCCATAAACAACTCACGTCGCCAAAACTGAAATAAATTACATTAAATTCCTTTAAAACAAAAAAGTTTAGCATTACAGTAATTTCAGTGTGTGTGAAGATAAATATTCCTAGTTAAATATGTTTTGACGTAACGACTTAGAAAAAAACATATTTAACTAAAAAGTTAAATATGTTATGACGTAACGATTTTAGACCTGAAAATTAAATTTTTTCGACAAATCGACATATTTAACTGCAAAGTTAAATATGTTTTTTAAATAACTTAGCTAAAATTCATAAAGATCATATTTTATCAAATTTTATTAAAAAAAATAAACTTAAATATTTTGTAAACTTTTAAGAACTTATACATGACTAAAATTTGTATGCCATTTAAAGTTTTATTTTTGCTAAGGCTTAACTTTATTGATCTTTTGAGGCATTTTGCCCAAAATTAGGCTTTGGCCCAAGTGGACGTATAAGGGAGAGGCACGCATAACCACCATATGGAAAATGTGTGCAAGGGTCTTAGTTCTCACACTACGTATATAGAATTCCCGAATTGAATTTGTGGGATTTTTAACGAATTTTTGAAAACAAATTATTTGAGAAATTTCTTGATTTCTCTAAAGGATTTGGTCAAAGTGGGCATATATGGGAGAGGCACGTATAGCCACCATATGGGATATATGTACAAGGATCCTAGTTATCATATTCCGTATATAGAATTCCCGAATTGAATTTGTGGGATTTTTAACGAATTTTTGAAAACAAATTATTTGAGAAATTTCTTGATTTCTCTAAAGGATTTGGTCAAAGTGGGCATATATGGGAGAGGCACGTATAGCCACCATATGGGAAATATGTACAAGGGTCCCAGTTGTCACATCCCGTATATAGAATTCCCGAATTGAATTTGTGGGATTTTTAACGAATTTTTGAAAACAAATTATTTGAGAAATTTCTTGATTTCTCTAAAGGATTTGGTCAAAGTGGGCATATATGGGAGAGGCACGTATAGCCACCATATGGGAAATATGTACAAGGGTCCCAGTTGTCACATCCCGTATATAGAATTCCCGAATTGAATTTGTGGGATTTTTAACGAATTTTTGAAAACAAATTATTTGAGAAATTTCTTGATTTCTCTAAAGGATTTGGTCAAAGTGGGCATATATGGGAGAGGCACGTATAGCTACCATATGGGAAATATGTACAAGGGTCCCAGTTGTCACATCCCGTATATAGAATTCCCGAATTGAATTTGTGGGATTTTTAACGAATTTTTGAAAACAAATTATTTGAGAAATTTCTTGATTTCTCTAAAGGATTTGGTCAAAGTGGGCAAGTGGGAATTTTTGAAAACAAATTATTTGAGAAATTTCTCGATTTCTCTAAAGGATTTGGTCAAAGTGGGCATATATGGGAGAGGCACGTATAGCCACCATATGGGAAATATGTACAAGGGTCCCAGTTGTCACATCCCGTATATAGAATTCCCGAATTGAATTTGTGGGATTTTAAACGAATTTTTGAAAAAATTTTTAAATTTTTTTAAAAATCCCACAAATTCAATTCGGGAATTCTATATACGGAATATGATAACTAGGATCCTTGTACATATATCCCATATGGTGGCTATACGTGCCTCTCCCATATATGCCCACTTTGACCAAATCCTTGAGAGAAATCAAGAAATTTCTCAAAAATTTTTTTTTTCAAAAATTCGTTAAAAATCCCACAAATTCAATTCGGGAATTCTATATATATGATAATAACATCCTTGTACATATATCCCATATGGTGGCTATACGTGCCTCTCCCATATATGCCCACTTTGACCAAATCCTTTAGAGAAATCAAGAAATTTCTCAAATAATTTGTTTTCAAAAATTCGTTAAAAATCCCACAAATTCAATTCGGGAATTCTATATACGGGATGTGACAACTGGGACCCTTGTACATATTTCCCATATGGTGGCTATACGTGCCTCTCCCATATATGCCCACTTTGACCAAATCCTTTAGAGAAATCAAGAAATTTCTCAAATAATTTGTTTTCAAAAATTCGTTAAAAATCCCACAAATTCAATTCGGGAATTCTATATACGGGATGTGACAACTGGGACCCTTGTACATATTTCCCATATGGTGGCTATACGTGCCTCTCCCATATATGCCCACTTTGACCAAATCCTTTAGAGAAATCAAGAAATTTCTCAAATAATTTGTTTTCAAAAATTCGTTAAAAATCCCACAAATTCAATTCGGGAATTCTATATACGGAATATGATAACTAGGATCCTTGTACATATATCCCATATGGTGGCTATACGTGCCTCTCCCATATATGCCCACTTTGACCAAATCCTTTAGAGAAATCAAGAAATTTCTCAAATAATTTGTTTTCAAAAATTCGTTAAAAATCCCACAAATTCAATTCGGGAATTCTATATACGTAGTGTGAGAACTAAGACCCTTGCACACATTTTCCATATGGTGGTTATGCGTGCCTCTCCCTTATACGTCCACTTGGGCCAAAGCCTAATTTTGGGCAAAATGCCTCAAAAGATCAATAAAGTTAAGCCTTAGCAAAAATAAAACTTTAAATGGCATACAAATTTTAGTCATGTATAAGTTCTTAAAAGTTTACAAAATATTTAAGTTTATTTTTTTTAATAAAATTTGATAAAATATGATCTTTATGAATTTTAGCTAAGTTATTTAAAAAACATATTTAACTTTGCAGTTAAATATGTCGATTTGTCGAAAAAATTTAATTTTCAGGTCTAAAATCGTTACGTCATAACATATTTAACTTTTTAGTTAAATATGTTTTTTTCTAAGTCGTTACGTCAAAACATATTTAACTAGGAATATTTATCTTCACACACATTTTAGCAGTAAGATTTTTTCTTCCTTTCTCAGCAAAAAAATAACATCCAAAGAAGCGAGAAAGAAGTAGAGTTTACTTAATGGAAGTACTGAAAAATACCTGAAGATACAGGCTTGTCATAGGCGGCATGTTCATTTTTTGGAAGTTATAAGGAAGTGAAAGTGTAGTATTATATAATAATATAATTTGACTTAAATAATATTAAAATAAATAAATAACACGAATTTATCAATCACTACAAAATGAAATACATGGATGTAATTTAAAAATTTCAGTGCACAAAAATACACCTTCAATTTTAAACAAAATTGTATTCTTTTCGCTTCTTTGGAAGTCAATAAACATGACTTTCTCAGAAGGTAAACAAATTAAGTGCAACTTTTAAATTGGTAATAAATATTATTCTTTTGGAAGTAATTCGTTATATTTTTGCTGGGTCGTTTACTATAACACCTACGACTGCATTTTATATCATGTTTCTTGTATGTTAACAAAATAATTTAAATTAAATGCAAAACTATGTATTCCAAAACAAATAGTGAAAAAAATCAATAAATGTTTATTAATGTAAAACAATTAAGAAACATAGTATGAAAATCAAAGAACTACAAAAAAGTTATTAAGTTAATTGAAAACAAGTAAGAGTGCTATATTCGGCTGTGCCGAATCTTATATACCCTTCACCATAGTGTATTTTAAACATAATTGATCTTACAGTCTAGTTAATAAAAACATTAAAAAAATTTGAGTCGATTTAAGCCGAATGTTTCAGCGGCGGCTAAGCTCCGACTCGAAGCCGGTCGACTTCGACCTCTGATTCATTGCAGGTAAACATTGACGAGACGTAGATTTTGTTTTTGTTTATCGTAAAAAAGATTGTTTTCAAAAGCACTTGGAAAAAATTTGTGTTAGTTTTAAATTTCAAACTTACATTATTCGCATAAAAATTATTGTACAATAACTCACAATCTACTCTCATATAATTGAAAAGGTTTTAAATACTTTTTTCTATTTATTAAAAAATATATTTGCAAAACAAAAGGGAAAATTATTTTATTTGAACAAAAAATGCAAATCATATTTTTTTGCTGTGTATTTTTTGTATGTTTGGATTCCAAACATACAAAAAATACACAGCTGAATAAAACCAAATACATCTACACACACACGTGTAAATCTTTTTCTATATTCAGTGTTGTTGCTGCTTTTATAACAATTTTTGTCTAGGTTGTCTCGGATTTTTGCTCATATCTCCGCTATTTACCGACCGATTTTGCTGATTTTAAATAGCGATCTTCTCGAAAGCATGTCTAATAGAATTATTGAAGATTCGGATCTCGCCGATATCTGGGGTCCTCTAAAAACTGATTTCAACAGACAGATAGACAGACGGACAGACAGACATGGCTTAATCGACTCCGCTATTTATAAGGATGCAGAATATATATACTTTATAGGGTCGGAAAATTATATCATAGAAATTACAAACGGAATGACAAACTTATATATACCCTTCTCACGAAGGTGAATGGTATAAAAAGAGTACAATTTACTTCTAAATAAACTTAAGTATGCCTTCGACAAATTTTATTATTTTTCTAGAGCTCTTATTATTTTCTTCATCATTACTACTTTTAAGAAGTTTTACTTAAACTCCCACCCTAGACCATAGTGCAATAGATATAAAACAAGTACCTTTAAATTGCGACACATACACTTCATTTAATTTACCTTGCAAAGTATTTGACGAATGACTGTGTTTCAGCCATTTACCTGCAAAGTTTTCTTGTATTTTTATCGTATTTTGCAACTGCAACACAAAAAAGGAAAAAATATTAAAAATCTATTAGTGTAAAAGGTTGAACTACTACTATATCCTGAGAGCATATATGACAAAATACTTGTGAATCCAGCTCGTACTTGAGAGGTACAAAGCGAAAAAAAAATCGAAAATAGAAAACTACAGTTGACATTTTAAGTGCTATTTTTAACAATTTATTTTTTTTTTTTTTGTTTTACAAAATTGTTTTTGCATTTCGGTAGTCTAACGTTACGTGTAAGGTTATATGGAAAAAAGACTAAATTTTTATTAAACTGTTGGCTTCTTTGTCGAATTTGAAGGGATTAATCGTTTAAAAAAATTGGAATGTTATATTCAATACAATTTTGCACTATTTTGACTATTTTTAACTTCAACTATGTAAATTGTAATATTTTTCACTAATCCTAAAATGTCATATACGGGTTTGATACGTTTTAAAAAGGTTTATCCTTTATGATTTTGAATTTTAAGAGAAAAATCTTTAAAACAAATATGGAAAGTTTTATTCAAAGCAATTTTAAGCTTTGACTACTATGAACTGCAGCTAGACCCATGAATTTTGTAATATTCTGCAAAAATCTAAAAGTGGGAAATTCAAGGTTGGACTTTTAAAACTTTAAGAAAGGAATGATAAAGGTTTCCTTTTTTTCATTCCTTTTAAAGCACATCGAAATATTGTTTCGATCGGGAAGAACTGAAAATTTCCAAAAACGATATAGAATTAATTATTATTTTAATTACTGCATAGTTTTGTTGGTCCTATTTAAAGCTATTGTCCGAAAATCATCCTTATGTTTATATTTACATCGATATACAATTTGGTATAAATCATATAACTGAGTTGGTATTATTATCCTCTTTGTGAAAATATCATATGAAGGACAGAACCAACAAATTATATCGATTATGTAGGAACATCAACAAAGACATTTGATTTAAAAGACCGAAATTTTACCATTTCTAACAGATACTTTAAAATCTGCCGCAAAGTTGCTCTACCGTGGGACTACGTTTACCAGCGTTTAAGAAACATTGCTGGACATTCCCACGATCGAAACGCATGTAAGTCCAGAATGTTCTTATATTAGAGCAAATTGCGTAAAACTGCATCGCAACAGAAGTTATTGGAAACAAAGAATCCTATTCGACCACTTGGACGATAGGTATAATGGTAAAACAAGAGCAAAATGAGAAGGTTCCACAGGTTTATGGCACTTGAGAGCAATGGTATTCAAAATATTACGCCGCTTAGGAACGATTGTTTTCCTACCAAATTTCCAATGAAAAAAAGCGCACAAGGGCTTTTTTAATCACCCTTTCAAACAAAGTATTACTTTTTGAACATTTTTATTCTTCATTAATTTTGTTTTCAAATTTCCATCGAAATTATGTTAAACTAAATCTGGTGGATCAAAAAAAGTTTTTTCTTTAAGAACCTTTTCCTCTTAATCCGACATAATTTTTATAACGTACACGACTTTAGTGGGGAGGGTATATTGGGTTTGTGCTGATGTTTGTTACGCACAGTAATATTTGTCCTATTCCACCTTAAATTATACCAACCGGCTGAGAATCATTTTCAGAGTCGATTTTGCTATGTCCGTCGTCCATGTAAACCTTTTAATCAAACTACATGTCGCAATTTTGGAGATAATTCAATTAAGTTTCGCACATGACCTTTTATGGTACTGTAGACGAAGCCTATTGAAAATAGGCCCCTTACAACTGAACCCGCCAAATAGGACTTTTAAGTTCATAATTATGTGTAATATACTCGTTTCAAAATTTTACTTAAATATCCACAGTTTTATTAAACAATAAATGGTTTAAGTATATGTGAGGCGAGGTACAATTCAACTTAAATGCTTTATTATGACAACTAAATCATATTTTATTCGTATACAAGTGTAGGGTGTTATATGGTCGGCTTCGCCTATAACTTCTTACTTGCTTTCCTTATATTTGAATAGATAACAACAAACATAATAACTATATAAGAACGAACTTTCTTTGGGATTTTGGCACTGCATTTATTATGGTGTTTTAAAATTAATATTTAAAATGGTTTTAGTTAATTTAATCATTGATTAATTTTCCAAATACAACATTTCAATTGCAGTTAAATCATTGAAGTGGAAATAAATTTTTTATAATGAAGAAGTGTTCATATTTTCACCGTAACAGACATACTCTCTTTCTACATGATTTTTCTTTTAACTTTTAAAAAAATTATTTACCCTCCTGGATAATTATCCATTGCCGACAGAGTTAACCGATTACCAATAACAATTGGTCGTTTATATTTAACCTTAATAATCGATAATCGTTTAACCGTTTAGTAATGAATAATTGAAAACACTACGGGTTTTTGTTCTTTCATGCAACATGCAAGTATCGCTGTTGAATGAATGGTGGATTGATGATGATGTTGCTATAGTATGTTGTTGATCATAATGATGATGACGACGATGACGTTGTTATTGATGTACGTTGTATGTTAAAAAAACGGTAAAAAACAACAATAGATAACAACAAAGACATCAGCAACAAAAAATGTTGCCATAAAGCGGGAAAAACCAAAAAGAACTCTTCTTGAGTTTATTTGTTTTTAAGTTGCATTTTACATGAACAATTTAATGATTAAATGTTGCAAGTTAGTTTAAATATTCGCGATTTTTTTCTTGTGACTTTTTTCTATGTTGTAAAAACAGTGCAGAAAATAAATGTAGGTACAGTTTTGCACATAAGATCTTTACGTAAAGTGATTTTGTTTGACAAATAATTTCTACTGGCTGCATATTTTTTTCTTAACTGTCTCTATAATTATTTTCCTGAATATGCTGTTGTTAACACTGATGATTTTGATGGTGCTTCATTGCTGTGTTGCTGTCGTTTATGTTGACGATGTTGTACGATGATAACGTAACATAAGACTGACTAACATTGTCTATAACGGAAATCACTAGATACAATGTTTTACAACAACAACAAATATTTCAATCTATTTATTTTTTTTTGTGTGTTTTACACACTAACTTGTAACACCATGTTCAAGTACTTCAAAACATTTACTCACTCAAACATGAATTCAAATACTTCACTTCTTCTGTTACTCTATACCTATACGAACAAACCCTGCAGTTTTAAAAGGTATCAGTATTTTTTATGTTTAATTTTTCGATAATTTAACAAAGAAATTTATAAAATTCAGATTTTGATAATAATCGAAGTTATGTGCGGTTGTGAGAGAATCTAGAATATTCAACAAAGTCGTAGGATCAAACAGAGACTCTAGTAAAGGAACGCATAACAGGATCACAACAGGAGCAATAGCCGTCTAGGTGTATTTTATCGTATATGATGTAATATCCTTCAATTATCCTCCTATATCTAACCTAAGTCCCAAATGATAGATATAATGACTAGCTGAAAAAGGATCACCCCGAAATGTAGGGGATTTACACAGTACAACGAGTACATGAAACAACTTTATCTATTAGTCTGGATGAAATGAATTATAATAAAAAATAAAAAAAAACAAAAAACTTTTTATAAAAAATACATTAACAACAACAAAAAATATCATACATGTTACGATGATAGTGTCATGTCAGTGAAATAGTGTGGAGTAGTCAGTCACTGATTTTGTTTTGTTTTATTTTTTTACATTCATTTTAATTTTCAATATCGTGTTTTTATGTTGCATTTTTTTTTTTTAATTTTTTCCTATAAACTTAATGAAATGAAATTGATTTTACAAATCCCCTCCCCTTTCTCAGAATTAATAAAATGTACATTCATTTTAATTTTGAAACAGTGGCGTTTGGAAAAAATTTCATTCTTTATTTGCTTTTCTTCGAATTTACTGAATGGCAATATTTCGAACGCACGGGTCTTGCAAATATTTTAAATCCTATACATTCTACCTAGCTTTTCAATTGCAGTTATAAGATCTGCCTATCCTGTTCTTTCTAAAGATGCATGCAGCACGTCCTAAGAAGTCCGTCTGATTTACAACTGTTGATCGTTCTATCTCTAGTTAGCTTAGAAGCGAGAGGTACAAAACAGTTGTGGTTTAGATTCCACATTACTGATCGATCTTTTTGTATAATACGATTCAGGGTTGGCAAAATTGGTTCTATACTCAGAAGTTCAATGGTACAGCAATAACCCATTTTGTACAATGCAGTTTCCGTATTAAACTTATAATCTAAATTTGTACCCCTATCCTACCGATTTTGTTAACAACAGAAAAGGAAAATATCAATACATTTAAATAAATTTTTAGGTCTGGTTCCATATTCTGTAACTTTCGAGTCAAGGAAAAAACATTAAAATATTAGAGTCTTCCACGTTTTAGTTGCGTGATTCAAATAATTTTTAAACTGAACACATTACAACTAACCAAAAACTTCTAGGATCTAGTCTTTGGGACTATTTTAGGTACAATGATTCTAAGCTATAGTCTATCTATTGTATAGTCTAGTCTATAGAGTAGGCTAGATTATATAGTAGGCTACTATGTATTCTTTAGGCCTGACTAGTTCATTAGGATAAAACAGACTGTCTTGTGTATTGTTAGTCCAATGGACTACCTACCTTTAGTTATAGCCAAGTTGTAATAATGGGTCTTAAAATAATAAATTTTAAAATCTTAATAGCTTTAGTTTATATTTATAAATTTTATAAAACAATAACATTTGTTACAATTGGAATCAATAAAGTACAATATTAAAAGTTGTTATGTACATTTGTGAAATTCCATTTGCCATCCCTGATACCACCATGATTAGTCACCTTCGAAAGAACTTGGAAACAAAATTATTGACTTGTTATCCTAATATTAAGTTTATTAAGTTTTAAATCTTCTCAGCCCCCAAATCAAAAACGTATCTGTTTACAACATTTGAATACCTTAGTGACATTTTTAAATTCTTATTTGTTCAATTCACAATCGATGTTGTAGCGTTGTATGCGTTGTATGTCAGCAGCTGCTACAATAGTCATAACAATGTTGTTGGTATTTTCTATGCAAAAGCTCTATACAACTCATACGACAATTTTTCATATGTTTTTCGAATGTTGTGAGAGAATTTTAGTGTTGTCAATTGTTTATTTCAACATATAAACAAAAATTCAAACGATTTTAGCATAAAAAACGATAAAGTGGTAACACTGAAATCAAAAACAAACAGCTGTTTACAAATACAAAAAAACTAAAATTTTATTAAAAAAAGTTTATTTATTAGTTTAAAATGTTTAATAAAGAAAATAAAGAATTGAAAATTCAAAGAAATTAATTTGGTTTATTTCGCATTTTTAATTAATTTAATATTTTTTTGATTTTTTATCTTTTGACATTATTATGTGTATTTGTTTTGATTGTTTTTTTTTTCATTGCGAACATAAACTTATGACTTGCTGCAAAGATCTGTTCACAATCACTGTTACTACACTTTAGTAGGTACAATATACAACTTGATTGTGAATTGAACAATTGTTTTTCAACAGTATATATAATTTTATTGTAACTACATATATCTATAGACTACAAAAATAAAGCCAATGAAATGATAGTCGTCGGTGTTGATAGGTAGAGTCCGTTTTCACTCACCATATAAGAGTGGCACAAAAATATAATTGTTAATGGTTATTTATTTTTTTTTTTCACTCTCTGTCTTTTAATTCAACATTTATTCAATTGCTATAATTGAATTTAATTTTCTTTTTGTATAAAATAATAATGAAAATGTTGAAAAAAATTCAGTGATGATATGAATATGTATATGAAAACAAAATAGGGGTACTCAACTTTGGCTCTTTTTTTTGTTTGCTTCAATCCTCATGTAGTTTTTTTTCTTTTGCATGTTTTTCTTTAATACAAATACAATTTAGTATAATAAAAAAATATACTTTTGTTTGATTTCATTTTATTCAACCATTCAATTTGTGATTGTGTTTATCAAATTCATTTATGTCTGTTCAATTGTATTTTTTTTTTTTGTCGTCATGACAATATCTTTCATATTCCAAACTATCTTTATATAGTAACCAGGTGTGCTATTCACCCCTTATGCTTTAGCCCTTGTCATTAGCAGCTTTTGTGGAAACTTCTTCCATTTTTTAATTAAATCAATTTATTAAAAAAAATCAGATTCATATTCATACAACATGTAAGTTTGACATCTATCTCATCATTATGATTTCATAAAACAAATAGAATAAATTCCAGCATTTACCAACCTCCTACAACAATTTAAGTATCAGGTGTCATAAAAGCTGGTGTGGGCGAAAGCTATTTGAATGATTTTTGTTGTTCAATAAGTTTGATAAATTATTTCATTTAAAAGATTTCCATAAATAAGCATGTGTTAATGTCTTTTGTTGTTATTATTATATTTTTGGTCATTGTCCATTTGTCAATTTACACACATCATAGAAAAAAAATATGAAATTAGGATAAGTTGAAAAGTGGATGGGTTCCTTCTGTTTGTGACATTTGAAGTGTTTGAATTTTGAAATGTTTTTTTTAAGGGTTTTGTAGTTGCAGAAATCATAATTAGCAGGATTACGTAAAAGGTTCATAATTATTAGACAAATTATTTTAATGCCATTGGTTTTTATTTCGATTTATATCTATAGAATTCAATTTAATTTCAATTCAATTGAAGTTTAACTAACTTATTACATATAACTATATGTAATAAGTTAGTTATTCCCAAAATATAAGAATTTCATCGAAGAGGAGTGAAGTTAAAACATGACATCAGGCTTGGGGGTAATAATTATATAAGGTAATTGAGTAATAAGCAATTTTTAATATTTATTGAAGTTCTGACAACTGCAAGTAATAACATTTTTGGTACCATTACATGTGATTGACTTGCGATATAACTTCTTTGGGGTTCCATTAATCCTTAGGTAGTAACGAAGTTCTGACTAAAACGGTCACGACTACTTTAGGAAACATTGGAAGTACTTAATTCAATGTCATCCACTGCCCGCATCGGTTTAGCTTAATTTGACAAGAGTATGTATACTACATTAAATCCAAAGAAATACACCTAGGCCTATTGTGCGCTTCTTTTTTATTGAAAAAAAATTGTTCACTGAATTATTATTTTTCAATGTACAGACACTCAGTTTCCTGGACATTTTTTCTAAGAATTTCCCAATTAGTGTTAGTGAGGAATTTTATTTCCAGAATAATATCACTTCTAAGATACTTGGATATAATTTCGCGGAATGTGGCAAAGAAAGTGCTTCAGAGTTTACCTGACCAATTGCTCAACATTTGTCTCAATCCACACATCCGTTATTGCTCGAACTTATGTCTGGAAGATTATGTAAACAGTATTTCTGATTTTCTGGTTCTTTAATATAGAATCCCAGGCCCACTTTTCCCCCATTATGAGCCATTCACGTAGCAACGAATTCCCGCTGGTATTTGCTTTAATGTTTATTTTGACGTATATTGATAATTTTTGATGAAAAATGAAAAAAGTGTTTTCAAAGAATATCGCAGGATGTTATATTTATTAGCATGCAGTGATATCAACTTCTAAAAAATAACGAAATTATGAAAAATTATGCTTTTGTGGGTAGAATATGCAAAAATATGCACTAACGAGGTGATGCCAAAATTCTGAAATTTGCCTGAAAAGCGCTCCACAAAAATCTGGTACTGACTTGTACTTACTCAACAACATACTTTTCAATGACAACTACTTACCGCCTGCATTACAGAGAAGTACTTTTAACAAAAAACCTTACATTTGAAAAAGCATTATTTGATAAGTAATAAACATATAACAAACCAAAGTCGCTGATTCGTATTTTCCTTGAATCTTTTTATTATTATAAATCAATATATTCAACTACTTCTTTATAAGCAAAATTATAGGTAGTTCTTTAAATACCTTTTAGTAAGCAAGCGAGTAATTATTGCATCACTTCCCCTAATTTATTATATGCATTTAATTTATTTTCTATAAAGTGATTTTAAAATATTATGCGTGTTTTTTATGTAACATCTCACACCTTTTAATATCAATTAATTTTTAAACAATGACATAAAAAATTAAAGAAAAAAAGCGAAAAAATACAACTTTAAACCAACTCAAAAATGTATACACTTAACCCAGTACTACAGATATTATTGTTGAATACAACAACCCTTTAAATGTGTATGTATCTGCAACCATGACCATACATATATATATACGCATTTATTTGTGGCGCGATACAAAAGAAAACGGAGTCATAAAATTAAAGACTGCATTCATTCAACCATTCTATTCATTCCACAAAAGATTCGGCTTCGCTATGTATAAAACAAAAGATTTTGTTGCAGTTGTGGCATCAACATACAAATATAAAAATACTTACTGATATGATACTCTTACCATATTATGCTGCTCACATAGAACCATAATTTTTAAAATTCATGCAGGTATTTAGATCGTGTTTATGGAACATTTAATATGAGTATGTATAACTCCATGAAGTTTGTTTTTTATTTTTTTTTTTCGATTTGAATTGCTGTGTTTTGTGGTATAAATGCTACTTTGTTTTTATGGAGAAACATTAAATCGAATGAGCTTTTGGTGGGGTTTGTTTATGTTTTTAAAATCATTGTATTTAATTTGTAGATCAGTTCACGGTGACTGACGTTTGACAAGCTCTTCGTTAAAAGATCACTACGAGGTGCTACAATTGACGATTACAACCACACATTTGGTGGTGGTGATGATGATGAGAATCATGTTGTTGATTGTGATGGTGGTGATTCTTATTCAATTTAAACCCATTTAACGAGGCGTAAAATTGGTCATAAAATGGAAGCAAATTAAAAGAATGGAAAAGCTTAAACAACTGAGGATCAGTTAGAGTAAACACATTAAAGCAACTTTAGTATCTTGCGAACTTTTCTAACTAAGATCATACAAACTGATCATAGATTAAAAATTCCTAAACAAACCTTTCTCTCTAAAACAGTTAATAAAATATGCCAAAAGAAAGTTTACTTAAAATAATAATAAATTTTTTGCGAAACAACTTCCTATAACTGCAGCAGATCAATGAAATGAAAAAGAGAAGAACTTTTTTCAAGAGTATAATATTATTATGACTCTCTTTATGTCACTCTTTTGCTTGACCAAAAAGTTAGCTAGGTCATGTTTAAATAAATTTTTTAACGTTATGGTATTTATTATTTTCTTATTTTGGAAATACATACTCATATAATTTGTGGTCTTGTCGTTCCAAAACTATTATGGTTATAAGCCTTATTTGTTAGTACATACTTCTTTTCCTTTTGACCATGGTAATAATAATCATTAACTTCTTGGTAAAGGAAAATATAAAAGAAATAAACTGAAGAACAAATTGTATAAATAAGAATGTTAACAAATAAACCATTATGTTTGTTGTAAATCTTTTAATAAAAATGAGGTAAGCATTAACATTAACCAGCTACATAGATTGAAACCAACAACAGCAACAACAAACACATTAAAAACACCAACAGCAATAAGCAAAACGTTAAGAAGTAATAAAAGAACACCATCTATCTATTCGTATGTACACACTCAGTTAGTCACTCAGTCATACATACAACATTATCGTATGTTGTACATGCTACATTCAACATTCTATTTACAAACATGAGAGTGAAGTTAAAAGAAAAAAAAAAAAAAAACAAATAAACATTATTTTAAATTTCATACAATTGTAGTTGTAGTAAGTTTTACTACCTCTTAACAGTTGGCAATATTAGTTGGGTCTTAGATAGATGAACGTAAATGCTTTTTCGAAAATGTCTTTAATATAAGGAAAATTTTTGATTTGATTTATTTCATAGAGAAGGCCAGATCTAATGTAAGCATCTGCCAGAGTATAGTAGCTCTGTGTTGTATTATTGATGTAGTATTTTCATCAGAACTAGTAACTCGAAATGCTTTAAATTTAGGTGAAAACCTATGAATTTTACATTAGCGTGTCTGAACTACATCTAATCTTAGTTTAAAAAGCAGTTAAAAGGACAATTTTTGATTTGATTTGAATATCAAAAATAAAACAAATTTTCTTAATGACACTCTTATGAAAATTTCACAGGTTTTTCACCAAACCTTAATGTACTTCAAATATGTAATTTTTAATGACTTTTCTACATCTCTTTTTCTTACTTTTAACTGGGTTCATTTGTAAAAAAAAAATATTTGGTTTATAAAAGTGAATAGTATGTAATCGCATTTTTAGATGTAATTAAGATGTAGTTTGTAAACTATTGGTTCGATCACTGTCTACCGATTAAAATTTTACGTACTGCCTATAAGTCTCTCCCCGGTGCATGTTTCCTTAATGAAAGACCCTTATATTGGTGTATTGAATACCACGCACATTTAACTCCCTGGCTATTCCTCGGATGATTTGACATGGGGTATAAGTCAGTTGGTTGAGGTTCCTTGGGGATCCACGTAGTGGTTTTGGCTTGAACACAGATTCGCGGGGAGAGGATATTGATTTAAGGACTGATTTCTCTCTCCGGTGTTGTTGCAATCTTAACAGATGTCACTGGGAAATTCTAGAACCCATTGAGTATCTTTTAGTATATGTTGGGTGAATTTTCAGGTTGTTAACTTTCATTCCGTTGATCGTTCCTTATGAGCTGAGAATGGAACTGATCAGGGATGTTCTCGACAGGATGCATATTGTGTCATCCTACGCGACTTTTGGTTGTCGGTGCAATATTGGGTTTGCATTCCTTGCGTTGAAATTCCTACATCCTTTGTTACATTATCTCGACATAAAGATTGATCCTGATTTATTGGCTGGGTATTTCGGACTAATGAATACGTCTCTAGGTGCTGTTGAAGAAACAACAGGGTCATCTTAATAGTGTTTTTGCGTGGGCTTTAAGAGGGACGCCCCAGCTATTGACATTAGACCAGGGTATGTATTAGGATTGATCCCATACTAAAAAGATTGTCACCTTAGTTCTTAGTTCTTTAGTGTCGCGTGCCAGATCTAATCATACCAATCATCAACACAATCGATCATTCGCACATTGTTAAGCCATTCGGTAAACGTATTATCAGCCACCTCGGAGTTTCAAGTGGCATAACGCATATTGTCAGTAATTGCTATGCGTGTAATGCAGAAATGATCTACAGCCTAGACTAAAGTCGGGTGAGCCATTTTTAAGATAAAATCAGAACCACATGAATATTTTTTCATAAATAATAACAACCTTGGATCGGTGGTTCTTGTGCAGAATATCCCAACATCGGTGTTTCTTTTTGATTTATTTTGTCTATGATCTTTTGGTTTCATTCTTCTGCAGAAAGAGCAGTGCATTAGTCTGATTTATGTTAATAATGGCTCATTTATAGAAATCGCAGCTCACCATTAGGTCTACCAATGATCGGAAAGGATCACTCTAGTTCGGCTTTTTCTTATCATATTTATATTTACTGTTGCTATGGTTTGTTTTCATTTGTTATTGTATGAAATCTTAAATTTTTTATTGTTATTTCTCTCACTTAGTTGATCGTGTAAGTAGCGCGGTGAACGAACTTAAAGTAGTTTGACTGGAAAGTAGAAATGTGTTGCTGTTTTCTTCTTAACGTGTAATGTTGTTGTACTGCTACACAATTTGGCTTGAACGGAATATTATGTGTGAGGATGTATGTGTGTTTCGTTCTCTGTTGTAAACCAGGCTTAAAACGTGATCGTATGAAATGGGGATTTTAAAAGAGTTCTTTGTAACGTTGTTGTTTTTTAAATATGTAGTGAAGAGAAGAAAAAAACGTGTTGTTGATCATTTCTCTTTTACGGTTGTATAGGTATTTCAGTTAAATTTTTGTTTGTTTTGTTTTTTGTTTTTTTTATTTTGGGTGATGATTTTAATTTTGAAATATGAATTAAAAAGTATTAAATGTCATTCCCCTATTTTTTTGTTAATAAGTCTTTATTAAATTTAACTTGTTATTTGTTAAATATCATTATTAATTTTTTTTATTATTAGAATTTATGTTATTAATTTGTTATTTTGCTGTTTTATTTTTTTTTTTTTGGTTTAAAGTGGTATGAGTACAACTTTATTTATTTGCTGTTTCCTTGTGCAAAAACGAAAATAATAATGAAATCGTTACAGTCACCTTTAATTATTGTGTTAATTTGTTTTTTGACATCTAATTAAAGCGTGACTTTTGTGGAACGTAACGTTTAAACAAAAAAATATTTTTAACAAGTAATTCATTTTAGTATTGAACTCAATATTCAATAATAAAACTTTTTATAGCTAAATGACTGTAGTGTTGAGAGTATATTGGGTTTGTGCTGATGTATGTAAGGCAGTGCAATATTAGATTTATACCAATTGGCTAAGAATAATTTTCTAAATTTATGTAGCTATGTTCATCCATGTATAAGGAGTGAGATCGAAAAAATCTTAACATAAATATATGTTTATAAAAAAGAAAGCACTAAACTTACAGCTTTATTTTTTTTTATTTGATTCAAATTATTATTACAATTTACAAAAAAAAATATTTTTATAGTTTTAATCACTAGTGATGAAATTTTGAACCCTTTTCGGAAACCCTTCCATTAACGTTTTTATAGTGCTTTCTGTCACTTTGCTCGAACATGTAGTCCATCTCCGTTTAAAATCTACCACACTTTTGGACACCTTTTTTGTACTCTTCAATTCTCTTTTAACAAGAGCCCAATATCTCTCCACTGGCCTTAGCTCCGGGCAGTTTGGAGGATTTGCCTCTCTTGGTACAAATACCACATTATTGTTCTTGTACCACTCAAGGGCTTGTTTACCATAGTGACAGGATGCCAAGTCAGGCCAAAAATAAGTGGACACATTATGAAGTCTTATGAATGGAAGCAGCCTTTTTTGTAAACATTCCTTGATGTAAATTTCGGTATTTATAGAGCCCGTTGTAACAAATGATTGATTTCTTTTGCCGCAACTGCATATTGCTTGCCATACCAAGAACTTTCTGGGAAATTTTGTCTGCTTTTGGGTCCTAAACTTTTCTTCAACATTCCCTCGAGCATCAGCAACATAAAACTTTTGACCTGGAAGTTGCGAAAAATCTGCCAGAACATACGTTTCGTCATCCATTATGCAGCAAGAATATTTTTTTATAAAACTTGACTTCAATTTCCGTGCTCTGTTTTTGGCCTCTAAATTTTTAGCAGCGTTCCTGTCAGGAACTTTTTGAGCCTTGTATGTTTTTAAACCAGCATTAGCTTTAACTTTTCGTACCAAATAGTCCGAGCACTGAGCTAACCGAGCTGCTTTCCTACCGGATGTGTTGGGAGCTCTTTTGAAAATGCGTTCTATTTTTTTGGCTTTAGAAACATCATGTGGACCATTCCTTCTACCTGAACCAGGTTTTCTATCAACTGACAAGTTCTCCCGGTACTGTTTAATAACATTGGAAACAGTTTGACGGCAGACCTTTGTATGCTTGGCCAACTTTTTGTAAGACCACTTTTTTCTGGTCACTCATTTTAATCAGATTAACAAAAAAATTAATATAATTGACATTACACATAATAACTGACATGTTTTTCAAAGGTAACTTGATCAAAAAAAAAAATAATACTTTAGTTGAAAAATGTAATGAAAAACGTATGTTAAGAATTTTTCGATCTCACTCCTTAATATGTAATCAAACTACAGGTCACAGTTTTAAAGATAATTTGATAAAATTTGATATTGAAAATGGATAAGATTTTACGTAGCCCCATACTTGTTTACCCCCATAATAAGGGTTTTTGTGTACATAATTATGTAAATGTTCTAGCACTCAAAGTAACTTTAGAATTTGATTTTAAAATCAATAATAAAAATAAATAATTTTAATGTGAACGTAAATATCTCTGCCATAAAAATCATTATTTTATCAAAAAATTGTTAAAATATTTGGGAATTAAGACAAAAAAAAAAAATTAAAAATTTTTTAATAACATTTTTTACATACTATTTACTGGTGTGGGGTATCATATGGTCGGCCAGAATTGACTATAAGTTCTTACTTGTTTTTTATTATAAAAAATCCGAATTCAAGTTATTATGTCATAGAAACATGTCTCTTTGGAAGATTTGTTAGTTTGGAATTTGAAACCTGCCAAAGGAATGTGTTTTTTATTTGTAAAACAGATTCATTGTTTTAATTTATTAAAAATATTAAATTTTAATTGTTTGAATTTTTATAACATAATAATTGTATTTTTTATTTATTTCTATTTGCAGGTAATTTTCTGTTCAAACATTGACTCATTTATAAGGTAATTAGAAAGTAAGAAATAATCGGAGGACCGTCTTAATCAAAGTATCGATCGCAATTTTGAATATAATTTGATCAACACAATTTAGTTATTTAAATTGAAAGTGAACTGATGTTCAGTTAAATGTGCATTTCATGAAATTTTTCTTCTAATTCCATTTCATAGGGAAATTTTATGAAACATATGTCCAGCATAATATTTTTTTTATAAAAATTAAAGAAAATTTTTTCAATTATACATTTCAACAGATAACACCCGCATAATTTACTTTCTAAATAATACAAACAAAAACTGTGATTAAATTTAAACACCCTTATAATAAATGTATAACGATCATGATGAAGACAATGATCGTGATCATGACTTAAATAATGGAAATGAAAATAATGATAATAAACTCTGCAGAGAGAAAAAAATGAGCAACTTAATAACTAATATTTAAACAAATTATTAAGTATGGCTGAATGTTGTTATCATCGTATACTGTAGCACATTGGGACGTGTTGTAGCAACATAAACATAGAAATTACAACAACAATGCCAAAAAAACATTGTCGTGAGGGAATAATGTAAACAATTTGTAAGAAAATTCAGTTGACTTTAAGACTAAAACAGCAACTGAATACTGTATCCACTAGATATGACAGTTGTTAAAAATCTTAAGTTCAGATACTCTCTCTTACACAGCTTTACTTTAAAGATTTTTTCTTTCTTAAGAGTAAAGCTATTGCTTGTCGGTTTTTTTGTCGTGGTTTTTTGATTATTGTTTGCCTTAAATTGTTATAGACATGTGTTCCAAATGTCTTTTTCTTGTTTATCTTCTTTTCTTGCCAACTAACCAACCAACATGTGGTCATTTAACTGTGATCAAAGTAGCAAATAGTAGAAAAAATATATATATATATTTATAATTGAAGTTCACGTGTTGAAATCTTGTAGTAAGTTGTACGTACACAAGTTGTTTGTTGTGCTCCAAATACCACTTGAGTGTTTGGACAAATAAAGTCAGTAGAAGGATTATGAAAAAAGGTGGAAGCTAAAGAATAAAAAAGAACAATTTTCTTGTTCGCTTTTTTTAAAGAAAATCTTACCGTAAATAATGCATTAATAAAATATGTATACAATTTTTAAATGTTACCATAAGATAGTCAATATATACATATATAGATTTTAGATTTACACAATAAAGAAAAATTTTAAGGAAAGCTTTACGGGATCTAAACTAATTTTGAATAAAAGTTTTATTTAAAATTTATTATAATTTAAAAAAAAAACTTCAAAGAATCAGAACAATATTTCTTATGAAAAATTTGTCAGAATCTTAACATCTTGTCAGAAACTAAGCAAGTATCTTTTGAAAAGTTTGACTGAATTTGCACAGTATTTCTTTCGGGCACAGTTCGTCAGATCCTTAACAAATATTTTAAAGAAAATGTTTTCAGAGTTTTGAAATTTTCTTTAAATAAAACTTTCTATAGAATTTTGCTAAAAAGATGTAAATATCTTTAAGAAAGGCTTATCACAATCTTAGCAACATTTATTAAAAAAAGCCTTGTAGAATCTTAAAATTTTGTTAATAAAAGTTTGCCATAACGCTTACCATACATTCTTTTGTATCTAAATAACTTATCTAACTAAAAAATTGCAAAAAAAAAAAATAAAGAAAATATGTTCTTGGAATATTTTGGAACAAAGTTTTTTATAAAAAAAAAAATTCTAAAAAAGGTTGGTCTTTACAAGATCTAAGTATATCCTAAAAAGCTTATTTAAAAATATTTATTCTTTTTAAAAAAAAATCTAAAAAGTTTGTCTGAACCTAAACAGCTTTTCTTTCTAAAAGCTTCTCAGAATCCGAGCATCTTTTCCAAAGAAAATATTGTATGAATCTTGAGAATTTTTCAAAGAAAATTCTGTTAGAAACTGAGAAATTTGTTAAGAAAAATGTTTTCAGAACCAGAAAAAAGTTTTAATGAATATTTTATTGGGATTTGGTGAAAGTTTATAATGTTTTGTAAGAAACACTTTGTCAGAAACCTACGATGTTTTTTAGGACAAACTGTTAGAATCTAAATAGCTTTTGCAAAAACGTTCTCCGAATCTGGTCAAATTTTTTAAAGAATATTAGAAATGTTTCTTTTATTTTAGCAACGTTTCTTAGAAAAAGATTTTTAGAATCTTTCTATTTTATAAGAAAAACTTTGTCAGAAACCCACGATGTTTCTTAGGAAAAGTTTGTCAAAGTCTAAATTGCTTTTGCAAGAAAAAATTTTCTCAGAATCTGGTCGAATTTTTTTTAAAGAATATATTTTCAGAATCATGGGAAAGTTTTTTTAAAAAGTTCTCCAAAATCTAAATAAATTTATTAGATTTTTTCATAGAGGAAACTTGCTAGATGTTAGCTTGACAAAGCTTTGAGCAATTTTTATAAAAGTCAAGACATAAATTTCTAATCAAAATTTTTTCTAGTGTATTGATAAAAGTCAATGCTCACTAAAGGCCTTTGGATGAAAAATAAGAAAATATGTATTACAAACAAAGACTAGAGTTTATAAAAAACGATGATAATTTTTCCACATTTTCTCAATAACATTGAAAATTGGCAAGATGAAAAAGAAAACTAACGGCATTTTAGAGTTGTCAGCAATAAACTGGTTTCGATTAAGGAGCTAAAGATGTATAAACTTATAAGAAAATACAAACTAAACAGCAACAAGAATTACTTGTATCTAACAAGTAACTAAGAAATACAAAGCTTTTTTCTAGTCAATTTAAGAAGCATCGAAGCTGGGATTTAGTTGGTATAGAAAAAGAGAGAGAGCGAGAAAATAATAGAGATTTAGTTTGATCAAATGATGATGAAGTTATATGTACAGATGTGGTGGATTAATATTCTTTCATTTGTATCTGCTAGATACTATTGTGAATTTGTTACTAGGTTCTGTTGTTAAGTTTCTCTAATATTTAGCTGATTATTGGCTAAATACGATTTGGAAAAGAAAACAGAAGGTATGAATAACTTCTTCATTCTAACCATATTTGTTTGGCTATGTCTTGACGTGGTATCTGTGAGTTTGTATTTTGGCTTAAAAATATTAAGTCTTACTTGAAGTTATGTTGTTGTAAACATTTTATTCTATACATGGAGGAAACAAATATAGACATACAAAAATAACAATAACAAAAATAAAAATCAGTAAAAAGATTCTCTATTGTACAAAATTAAATTTTGTCATTGTTGTTGTTGCTGTACGAGTAACTTAATATAAAATAACAAAATATAATACATACAACCAAAAAAAAGTAAAATAAATACAATATAAATCTAAAAAGCTTAAAAGAGTTTTTTACGTTAAAAGTCATTTACCTTTTGCTAACAAACCAAAAAACAACAACAGTATCTAAAAAGAAAACTAAAAAGGGTTTTAGATGTTTCTTTCTTTTAATACATATTTTCATATAATTTTGTTGTGCTTTTATTTTAAAAAGTTATTTTATAGAATTTGCTTTTTCTATTAAGAAAAGATTTATGAAACCATTAGACAATGGAATGAATTTATTATTAATGGATTTAGAGGGCTTTTTCATATGTTAAGTACCGCTTAGATGACAATTTAATTTGATGGTTAATGGATTTAAATAAAGAATTGTTTTATTATAAGGTATTAATAGATCGATAATAATGAAAAACAAGTAAGAGTTCTATATTCGGCTGTGCCGAATCTTATATACCCTTCACCATGATGTGTTTAAAGCCTTTTGTACCTTTTGAAGAACGAAAAAGTACCAAAAAGTCCCCATCTATGGGTCCTCAGTTAATCCGGGCCATACAAACTTAATTACATGTTCCTAGGTTCAATATTGTAGAAATTGTAAAAAGTACCTTTTGAAGAACGAAAAAGTACCAAGAAGTCCCCTTTTACTGGTTCTCACTTAATCCGGGATATACGAACTTAATAACATATTTCTAGGTTCAATATTATAGAAATTTCAAAAAGTACCTTTTGAAGAATGAAAAAGTACCAAAAAGTACCCTTTCATGGGTCCTCACTTAATCCTGGCCATACATACTTAATTACATGTTTCTAGGTTTAATATCGTAGAAATTGCAAAAAGTACCTTTTGAAAAACGAAAAAGTACCAAAAAGTCCCCTTTTATGGGTCCTTACTTAATCCGGGCCATACATACATAATTACATGTTTCTAGGTTTAATATCGTAGAAATTGCAAAAAGTACCTTTTGAAAAACGAAAAAGTACCAAAAAGTCCCCTTGTATGGGTCCTCACTTAATCCGGGCCATACATACTTAATTACATGTTTCTAGGTTCAATATTGTAGAAATTGCAAAAAGTACCTTTTGAAGAACGAAAAAGTACCAAAAAGTCCACTTTTATGGGTCCTCACTTAATCCGGGCCATACATACTTAATTACATGTTTCTAGGTTCAATATTGTAGAAATTGCAAAAAGTACCTTTTGAACAACGAAAAAATACCAAAAAGTCCCCTTTTATGGGTCCTCACTTAATCCGGGCCATACATACTTAATTACATGTTTCTAGGTTCAATATTGTAGAAATTGCAAAAAGTACCTTTTGAAAAACGAAAAAGTACCAAAAAGTCCCCTTGTATGGGTCCTCACTTTATCCGGGCCATACATACTTAATTACATGTATCTAGGTTCAATATTGTAGAAATTGCAAAAAGTACCTTTTGAAGAACGAAAAAGTACCAAAAAGTCCCCTTTTATGGGTCCTCACTTAATCCGGGCCATACATACTTAATTAAATGTTTCTAGGTTCAATAATGTAGAAATTGCAAAAAATACCTTTTGAACAACGAAAAAGTCCCCTTTTATGGGTCCTCACTTAATCCGGGCCATACATACTTAATTACATGTTTCTAGGTTCAATATTGTAGAAATTGCAAAAAGTACCTTTTGAAAAACGAAAAAGTACCAAAAACTCCCCTTGTTTGGGTCCTCACTTAATCCGGGCCATGCATACTTAATTTCATGTTTCTAGGTTCAATATTATAGAAATTTCAAAAAATACCTTTTGAAGAACGAAAAAGTACCAGAAAGTCCCCTTTTATAGGTTCTCACTTAATCCAGGCTCTACATACTTAATTTCATATTTCTAGCCAATAACAAAACATTAGTGCTGCTCTCGCTCTGCTACTCTTGCTCTGCTGCTCTTGCTCTGCTTTGCTTTTATAAACAAATTACAATAACAATATTTACCGTATTGTTATGTATTTTGTTTTTGTTTTTTGCAGTTTCTGTCTGAGCATGAATAAAAAATCTAAATTTTATATGAAATTTTCAGAGGTTGTCTCGGTTTTTTGCTCATATCTCCGTTATTTATGGACCGATTTTGCTGATTTTAAACAGCGTTCTTGCCGGTCGTATGTCTGATAGAATTATGGAAGATTCGGATCTCGCAGATATCTGGGGTCTTCTAAAAACTAATTTCAACAAACATACAGACAGACAGACAGACAGACGGACAGACAGACAGACGGACAGACAGACGGACATGGCTTAATCATCTCCGCTACCTATAAGGATCCAGAATATATATACTTTATAGGGTCGGAAAATTATATTATAGAAATTACAAACGGAATGACAAACTTATATATACCCTTCTCACGAAGGTGAAGGGTATAACAAGGTTTAATGAATATCTTATTCTAAACAAAACAAGATCAGAAAATGGGCCTATCACTTCTAAATCTGCCAAAAACTTCTAAAACTTTAAAAAAGAATATTTTCTTAAGAGTGAAGTTTTGAAACAAGTAAAATCTTAGCAAATTTTCTGGCTCTCAAAATCTGTGCAACTTTTCTAAAGAAAATATGTTTAAATCGGATAAAGTCATCAAGAAAGATTGTCAAAATATAAGAAACTTTTCAAATGAAACCTTTTCAAGAAAAAAATTATTCGATTGTTAGGATGCAAGCAACTTTTGTAAAGAAAACATTGTCAGAATCTAGACAACATTTGTTGCTCTCAGGTTAGGAACTACATTTCTATAAAAATTGCTACAAATCTGAAAATTGAGGCAATTGCTAAGAGAAGTTGTATATGCTCCAGGCAGCATTACAAAAAAACGTTTAATAGGTTTAAAATAAGTCTTATTGCTTTAAGCTGCGGGGCAACGTTTTAAGCAAACGATAGCCCTGTCTATCTTTTGGTATGTCTAGCAAAAATAAAACAAAATACTTCTAAATGAAGTACATTTATCGCCACCTCAAAATAGCACTAAGTGGATTTTTTTACCTGTGGAATTGATGTTTCTTGACAGAAAAAAGAACATCCATCCCTTGATAAGTCTGTGTTTAAATCAAAACTTCTTCAGTTCCTTTTTAGTTCTTTCATGAAGTACAGACTACCTCTATTTCGCTTCTTTGGAATTTGTGTCTGTTTGTTTGGTGGAATCAAATTTTTAAGGTGTTGACTCCGGTAGGATTGTTATAAACTGCTACCGAAAGTCGTTGCACAACAGAACCAATAGAGGTCTAGGTGCATGTCTTCAAAACTGATGTATTCTAAATAATTACATACTCCTTTTTAACTGACTCCTTTTTTGAAGATCTGAGATAACTTCTGTGTACAATACGTTTATTAGAATTTTACTATCTAAAATCAGCAATATCGGTCTGTAGATTACGGAGACATGTGCAAAAATTCTCAAACTGAGAAAAGAAGATCTAAATAATCTCTTAAAGACTTTTATATACCATTTAAGAAAATATTTTCGCATCTCATGAGTAAATTAATCCCAGCAAAAACATTTCTTACCATGTGAGGCATTAAAATGTTAAAACTACTTAAGGCTGCGTGGTACACGGTTGTCAGTCAGATGTTTAGAAAATTTTAACCAATCGTGTGAAACTAAAATTTTTGCTTTAAAACGTTTTTAGAAAAGGTTTATCTGAACTTTTTTTCTGACAACATTGTAAGACCTAACAATTGTGTATACATATCCAGTAAAATATCTTCAAATTTTGGTAATGAGTATTGTATGATATGTAGTTACATTACTTAGTAATGAGTTCTCGTTATCAATAAAATAAATACAATTTTTTTTGAATGGAATTTGAGTCAATTGTCTATTGGGTATGTCTTATAAGGAATTAGTTAGTGTGTCTAACCGTAGTCGATTTTTGAAGTTTTTTTTTCAAGAAATGTTGATATTTACATTTGTGTGAAAACCATTCCAGATAAAATGATAAAACTATTTTTTAATTGGGTAAGAGAAAAGAATAGCTAACATGAAAAATAACTGTAAAATGGATGAATAAGTAGTTATTCACCCAAAAAGTAACTACTTACACTTTTCTCCGATATTACTCGCATACTTACCGGATATGTAAAGATTTTGCTGGGTAGCTTAACAAAATTGCATTTCAAATACTTACAAGTAATTAAAATATATATTTATTTATATAACTCATTATTAAGAAGCCGTTATTAGACTACTTCTATGTAATCAAAACGACATGTAGTAGTCATTGAAAAGTATGTTAATAGTTATGTGGTTACAATTACAAGTTATTACTGATGTCTTACTGGGATATTAATTAACATGCGTTTTGTTTTCTTATTCTTCGAATTTATATATATAAATTTCAGAAAAGAAAATTATTTTTTTTTTGTTTGTAACTTTATGGTAATTCTTGTTATATATTCTTTTGCGCCCCTTCTTGTTTTAACAATTATTTTCCAAGAATTGTTCATTTATTTTTTGCCTCGATTCTATACCACTTGTTGCTTCTCGTAATTTTATTTATACATAAAAAATTAATTAATTTTTTTTGCTTTGCTTTGCTGCTGTTGTAATTGAATTTATATTTTTATAAAACTTACAAACTATAGAGACTAGATATGGTGTTACAATTTTCAATTCTTTCTCTTTGGTTTATTACTGTATGTTTTATTTTTCTTTCCTTTTCTTTTTTATACAGTTTATTATTGCACTAAAGATAAACAAAATAAAATGAAATCATGCCCTGAGGTAATAACTTCAAAACTAAAGCAGTTAAGGCATTGAAGCATTAAAGACTTATAGGCAAACAACAACAGACGCACAACGACCGCAGCTTGGAACAGTAGACCAAAAAGTAACCACCACCAACCTGTTAACTGGCATCAGCAGACTGGCAAAGCAATGAGGAAATTCAAAATAAAATATACTTTTTTGGGTTAGAATATTTGTAAAATGTAAAATCAAAGAGATGTTTCAATTGTATGATAAACTGATTAAAGAGAGTAATTTTTGTTTATAAGAGTATTTTCTGTCAAAATGAGCATGCTTAGTGGTGGCAAATAAAATCATAACAGAGATTAATTTTGGGGTAATATTTTTAAGAGTAAGAGAGGGGAGCTACAGAAAGTCTCCACTTGAAAGCAACAGTTTTGTTTTGATTTGTTTTAACCACCAAATACACACTTATTTAAGAGAGTCAGTCCCAAATTCATTATATAGCTAGCAGAGAGGGTGTGTCTCCTTTTCTTGTTGTTGTTTTTGTTTTTGGGAAAACTCTACACGTTTCAAAAAGAAAACTCGCCAGCATTTTCTCTGAATTTTCTTTCTTCTAACTAGAATGACATGTGATGTTTAGATTTTTTTCCTTTAGCAGCAGCTGTTTTTAAGAGAGTGCTGTTTAGCCATTTATATGTTCTCTTAATTGTTACTAATTTTCAGTGTTTGTCGTATTGTGTTTTATTCTTGTGTGTTTTGATTTTTCAAACGCATTTGTAAAAACTATCTTTTGGTTCAACTTCAGTTCGCGATGGAACATTGAACATTACGGTTCGCATCTAAGAGAAATTTTACGTGACGACGGGTTCGTTTTTTAATTTTTGTTTAAAATAAATAAAAGAAAAATAATTATAAATTTCCACCAAAAAGTTTTGCAAATAAAAATTAAAAAATATTGAAAAATATTTATAAAACAAAGTGTTTGGATTGCCCAGAAATAATAATAAATCTAAAATTTTTTAAATTAATTTCCCAAAATTTTGGTTGTTTTATTTAAAAAAAAGTGTTAAAATTTGAATTTAGTAAAAGTAGTGAATTTATTATAAAAATAAACAAAATAAATATTGTGCCTAAATTTTTATTATTATTAAAAACAAATAAATATCCCTATAAACTTATCTTTAAATAATAAGAAATTATTTAAATTATTAAAAAAATATTTAAAATTAAATATTATATTTTAACAACATAGTTTAAAAGCTTTCAAAAATAAAATATAATTCTTCAAAAACATTTAAGTTTAACATAGATTTTCTTAGAAAAAAAAGATTAAAAGCGCCTAAAAACACACTTGTTGAGGACGTTAGATTTCTTTAAATTTCCCTAAGAAAAACAAATATTAAAAAACTTGACAAACAACTAAATATATATTTTAAACTATAAAACAATTGGTTTCATTTAAAAAAAATCTGTTTAAAAACTAATATTATTTTTTAAGAAGTTTTAAATAAACTAATTATTCAGCTTTGTTTAAAAGACAAATTCTATAAAATTTCAAATCAAGTTCTGACAAATATTTTATCGTAAAATAAAATCAAAATTCTAAGCTCTATTTAAAATAAAGCTTAACAAACATTATTTACATTATTTCACCCCCCAGCGTCAAGCGCCTAAAAGTATAACACAAATTCCAAAAGTGCACAAAAACGCAGTTAATGTTTACAAACTATTTAAATTAAAAAAAATATATAAATATAAAGTAATTTAGTGTTTAGTTTGCTAAAAATTTACATTTTAAACCAAAAAAAATAATAATTCTGTTTCAACACCTTTAAGTAGGCAACAATTTTTCACCCTTAAATCTATGCTACAAAAATATTTAAACATATTTTAAGCTTAATTTCACTTGATTACAAACAAAACAAATTGCAAAATAAAAAGAGCAGAATTTTCATTATTAAACGCAATAGTGTTTGTATTACGTGCTTCAATGCCATTTAAAAGGATTTTATGTTGAAAATTAAATAAAGTGGATTTTAAATATTAACCAGAACACAAAATTAAAACACCGCACAGAGGAAAAATAATATTCTGTGAAACTGAAACGTGTCACATTTTGTTACAAAAATAATAACAAAAAAAAAGTAAAATAAAATAAATTACAAAAAAAAAGAAAATCCATTATCATAGTGAATGAATGAAAATGACTTGCTTGTTTTAAGATTCACAAGCATTGAAGGATTAAAAAAAAAACATTACAACAAGGATACAATAGCAACAATAACTTCATTCGTTGTTTTTTCCGCACAGGATTAAAACCAGCTTATAACACAATTCATAACAACAGCAATAGCAATAGCCCGTTAGCAAGCAATTGCGCTACAATTTAATAACTACAAACTGATAAAAACAACAACATCAAAATAAAAATATAATTAAAAAAATATATATTTTTATTGAAATATAATATTAACAAAAGAAATGTTGTTTACAGTTTTATCAAAATATTAAAGTGAAAAAAATATTACAAAAACAAAACAACAAACAAAATAATTTCATTATTTTTCTTTAAAAAATCAACCACTACAGGAAGTTGCTTGTATAAAAATAAGTTTAAAACTTTATCAAAGAAAACCAATTTTAAAATAAATCTCAGACCAAACATTAAAAACACATTTTAAATTGTTTCGCCTTAAAAACTACTACAAAAACAACAACTACAACTAACTGTCAAAAATGGTGGTATTAGAAACAGCCACCGCCCTATTGGGTGGCCCCTATGCTCAGGGTGCTCCCGCTTTAAAAATGGTACAAAAACGTTACATTGGATTACATCAATGGTTGGGACCACTACGCTCTAAGGAACTTAAGGAACATATTGTAAGTTTTTCATTTCATTTATTTTACGGTTCCTAAAACAACAACAAGTGTTTATTTATTAATAGATTTTTATTGTTTTTTTTTTTTTTTTTGAAACTGAACAAACAAGGTGGTTTTCCTCAGAGATTTTTTATGCTACTCTTTGTTCCATCATGTTTGATTGATTGTTTTTTTTCTTAACTCCCGATAGACCTTTTTTATTGTTTTCTTTTTATTCCGTTTCCTTATGAGTTTTTCTTATATTTTTTAGTCACAGACAGTGTTAATGGTTATTTATTATTTTATTTGAATTCTGTACAAATGTGGAAATAATAACCCACTATAAAAACAGATTTTTATTGGATTTTCCACAAATGTCCCAATAGGGAGATTGCAAAGCTTCAGGCAATATTTGTTTAAGACAAATTGCTATCATTCAGACGAAAAATTGCTTATGTCCTGTATTCTTTTCGTTTGTAAAGTTGCTTTGATTTCAAGCGTCTGATGAGCTTTTCTTTGAAAATGTTGTTCAAATTCTGTAGAGTTTGTTTAAGAAAAGTTCATGTAAATGTTAAGCTTTACTTTGATAACATTCTCTACTTTAGAAAAATTACTCAGTTGTCTGAGACTCTATTTTGAAAATTTTATTAAATTCTGGTTAACTTTAAAAAAGTTCCTTTAATTCTGTGTAAGTTTTTCCAAAAAAGTTTCTAAAATTCTTTGAAGCTTTTCTAAGTAAAATTTTTCTTTGTTTGAGCAAAACTTTCTTAGAACTTTTTTGATTAAGTTCTGATATTTTGATCAACTCTCTTTGAAAATGTTGTTAAGAATCTAACAAGCTTTGCTTCAGAGATGTTTCAGAAAATTTTGTTCACGTTTCGATATTTTTTTGGGAATTGTTTAAAATATGAAGAGCTTTCCATTGAAAAAGTAGTTCTCATTTTGTATTTTTTTAAGTTAATTATGTCTCTATTATTCTTTACTTAAACTTGCTTAGATTCTGTAAAGCGTTTCTTTAGAAAATTTTATTAAGTTCTGTTAAAATTTTCGTTACATACTTTCTGTATATTCTGTGTAAACTTTCTTCAAAATCTTTTCAAATTCTGTAAATATTTTCTTAAGGAATGATTTTTTTAAGACTTTTCTTAAAATTTTTTATTAAATTCAGTTTTTTATTTAAAACTTTTTGTTTGATAAAATTTAGTTAGACCTTTCATTAGATAACTTTTCTAGAATCTGTATTTCTTTATAAAATTTGATCACATTCTGTAAAGTTTTCGTTTTGATTTTGCGAAACTTTTCCTTATAACGGTACTTAGATTTTGATCTGCTTTTCTTTCAAAATTGTTCGTTATATGTGAAGCTTTTCCACAAAAAATTGTTTTTTGGATTTTGTAAATTTTTTTTAATAGATTAGTTTTCAGCTTTTATTAAAAAATGTGTTGAATCTGTCTTGTTTTTCTACAAAGCTTTTTCGTTGAAATTTACTTTTTGTGAATATTTTCTTTACAAATTTGTTTTCTTCGCTTCTGTAAAGTTTTCTCTACAAAAGTTTCTAGGAGAGTTTCAAGAGTTTTTCGTAATAAGTGAAAAGCTTCATTTAAAAGATGTTTGGATACCGTAAAGTTATTTTAATAGATAAGTTTCCATCAGCTTTTATTAAAAAAATGTGTTAAATTAGACTGTATCCGAGTGAATCTGCTTTAAAATTTTATTTTATGAAGCTTTTCTTTATAAAATTTTAGCTTTTATTAAAATAGTTTGTTAAATTCTGTTTATATTCTTAACCGTGTTTTTTTTTTCGTTTTTGTAAAGTTTTTCTTTATGAAAATTACTTAAATTCTGATCATTCGAACATTGTAAATATTAAGATCATGTAAGGTTTTTCGTTACAAAAGTAATTTCGATCTTTAGAGCTTTTCTCTTGGACCAGTTTTCATATGAATATTTGCTACATTACGCAAAGCTTTTCTATAGAAAAGTTTCTAAGTTTTTGAAAAGCTTTTATCAAGAAAAGTTTCTAGGTTTCTGTAAAGCTTTTCTTTAGACAATTTATAAAAGTTTCTAAGTTTTTGAAAAGCTTTTATCAAGAAAAGTTTCTAGGTTTCTGTAAAGCTTTTCTTTAGACAATTTATATTTTTTGAAGCTTTTTTTATTAGAGAAGTTCCTTAGATTTTTCGTTGTTATTTAAATAAAATAACTTTAATTCTGATCGTATTTTTTTGTAGCTAACATGATGTAAAACTTTTTTTTGGGAATAAAGCTTATATTATGGGTAAAGCTTTTTTCCGAATGGCGTGATTGGCAAAATTACACAAATGCTAATAATTTTGGTTTTAAAATTATTTATTTATTTTTTGCTTATTTTCACGGAAATATTATCTATCATATTTTTATTTATTTTAAAACGTAGTTTCGTTTATTTAATATGATTTAAATTAAATTAGTTTTCAATAAATATGTAAATTTTTTTTTATTTTCAAAGTCAAATATTTGTGAACCACAATAAATTTATTATGTTCATCTTTGAACCACACAATTTATATTTAAAATGATTTTGAAATTTGTTTATTGACAAAGTGAACAAATGAAAAAAAAAACTACATACTACTAAATATTTTGTCAAGAGAAAAAAAATATTTTTGTGAATAATTTATTGATCAATTAACCCAAAAGACAAAAACACAGTATGCGCTTAGTCACCTTCTTTTGCCGAGTATAAAACAAATGTTTTCTAGATGAACGAAATATTATTTTGAGGGGCTATTTATTTAATGTGGAAAAGTATAGAAAAGGCATCAGGGCTAATCAAATATTGCAGAGAACTTTTATAAGTTTTTGTTCAAAATTAATTTGAAAATATCAAAGAAATGTTAGCAGAGCATTGTTACATTGATTGTGAAAATGTTTTTGTTGCAGCTTTCCATTATGAAAAAAAAACAACAACAATAATGCTAAACACACCACTTAATTGCTGGTATCTTGTGCAAAGGTGTGTTTTTGTATGTAAATTTGTGCAACTTAATGTCATCATTATCATCCCAGCTCCCTTACTCACTACTGACTTGTCCCCTTAACTCTCTTCCTCTAGAGAAATAATAATATTTCTCTATTAAACTGAAAATGTATTTTTCAATGTGTTTATAAACAACAACTAAAGAAAACAAACAAAAACTATATCAACACAACAAAAACAACAAATAGCAACACTTTGTAATTGTACTCGTACTTACACTCTCAGTGCTTTTTGTTGTTGTTTTTATTTTTTCTTTTTTGTTTCATCTCTGTTTTTGTACGTAATAAAAAGTGCATCCATGCGTAAGATGTCATAGAAACACGTAACAAGTGTCATGCACTTCATACGTCATTTAGACTCACTTGTGTAGTCTCTAAAAACCCTAAACACTTTTTTCTTTTTTTTATTATTATTATTTTTTTAATATAAAAACTAAAAAAAATACTTGATATAATATGATGATGTCTGTGTGCGTTAGTGTGTGCTTGAGATGAACAAGAAAATGACTGAACTTTGTAATGTTTTTTTTAGGGTTGTATTGAAAAGCTCAACTATAGTAAGTTCGAAAAAAGAATTACAAAGTGGCGAAAAGTATTTTAGTTCTGCTCCCATGAACGAGCAAAATTATAAGTTTTTGTCGTGTATGTAAAGTTCAGGTATTTTTATGTAATGTAAAGTTTAAGTTGAAAAATTAAATTTTAATTGAAAGCTACGAGATGGATTTTTTTAATGCACAACTAAACGATTTGATTTTGCGCTAGAAATACTTTATAAAATTGATAACTTAAAATAAATTCTTTATATTTTATATTGACTCCCTTAAGGTTCAGCTGATTGGTTTTGCTTTACGAAAAGCTGTGCAGGCATTAATTTTACCGTGAGGTTGCCGTAGAGTTTTTGAATAAATCAGCTGATCCATAAATACATACTACATGTATAAATCGCTTTAAATTTTATAATTTATATTTTGATCCATCGTTGGTGGCAGAGGGATATATATTTTATTTTCTATTACTTCGGATTGAACGTGAGGCAACTTGATTTTGGAAAATATTAACCCACGAAGTACCAAACAGTCTATCCTTGCTCGAGATAGGCTTACCTTTGAGGTTGATTTCGTGTTCGTCTTCGGAAAATCTGATTTGGCGTTGTCACCCTTAGTCCCAGGATTCTGACTTGAGGTTCCTTCGAGTGAGTGACCTGGCTTTGACTGTGTATTAGTTTTATTTTCAGTTGTCAATTCCTAGGGATACCTGACAGTCTTTGCCTCAAATCTTATAAAAGAGTGCGATTTTACCTTTGGAGTATCGTTAGATAGACTAACTATAATTTCCTGAAGCATCCAGAAAGACCTTTCTAAGGAATAAGTAGTTTAGCTATGCTATCACCTAACTTTTTTACTATTTGCTCTACTTCATCATTATTGGGATTAACTATAATGATGTTGGTAGATTAGAGGTCTTTCCAAGCTTATTCACCTCACCTGTAGTCTTTTACTCACAATTGATTAATGGGTAATCTGCCTTGCCTTAGCTTAAATGAAACTAAAGATGGGAGAGAACAGATGGTCTTGCATCCGTTCTAAAACTAGTTAATTCAAATAAAATTCAAACATTTTCTTGAGGGACTGTTAAAACTATTTAAGGGAAATGTTGCCTGTCGCCTAACGCAAGAATTGTGTTCGTTTGTGTTTCCTTACATCATGTACTACTTTATGAACCTGAAAATATACTTTAACAAGTGTGTGTTTAATTATGTGTATTTGTTTGATTGAGTATCTTGTCCATCTTTATGTAGGTGGGTTTTCTCTTGTCTCTTCTTGTTTTAGTACAAAGTAATTTAAGGTTATGCTCTTCAGTAGGCTATTCTCCTCTCGTTAATAATGTTGTGGTTTTATTTTTGTTGTTATTTGTTGTTTTTGTTTGCCATAGAAAGGGGGAGGAAAGACATGTAGTAAAAAGCAATGTTTGGGGCGGACATTTTTAAAAATTATGATTTTATTTTAGCTTTGTAATTACTTGTTGTATCTATATATTTAGTTTTTTTTCACTAGAAATTATACCAATTTTCGAAGATTTTAAGGACAAAGAAAGGGGGAGGAGTTTTTTAAGAAATTATTCGAATATTTAAGAGAATTTAAAATAAAATTTCAAAACATAGTATTGTTAATTCTCTAAAATTTACATTTTAATATATTATCCTAAATGTTTTAATTCTTTGTTAAACTATTGCAGACTCTTGTAAAAGTAACCATTAATAATTTGGATTTACTTCAAATTCATTCAATTCGTGCTAAACTTAAAATCATGTTCAAGTGTTGAATTCAGTTCAGTACTAAACTGACTAAATTGCAAAGTGATGCACAAAGCTACTGTTGTAGTTGATGTTAAGCATTATGATGTACTGGCTCATAACATGCCACAATCATCATGTATCATTCTCAATTTTGAAAAAATATATATACATACATATGTATAAAGTTTAGTTTTTTACCATGTGTGTATATTTTCTTCCTTCTTTTTTGTTGTTGTTGTAAATTTTACAAAATTTTAACGTCATCCTCTATTTAGTTGCAATATTTTTTTTCTTTTTTTTAACATAAGTCCATAGTGAAATTTTTTCATATTTTTTTTTTTTTTCAAAATTAGTGCAAAGCTTTTGAAATTCACTCATTTGGAAAGATATTAAAACAAATTTATACAAATGCATCTGTATGGTACAGTACGGCGCTGTACGAATAGAGAAGAAAAAAAAACTAAATTTAATAATAAAAAAATACAGCATTTTTGCTTATTTTTTCACATATAAAAAACTATGTATAAATTCTTAAAATCATAGAGCAAACGTCAGCATAAATATTTTAAATGTTTGTTAAATTTGAAAATAAAAAACAACTCCCAATAATTAAGCATAAAAGTATCAAATATCTATTTATTTATTTACTGGAAATAAGTAAAAATGTCGAATAAGTTAAAGAAGAAAATGCTGAAAAGAATGCAAAATATGCAGCTTTAAATAAATGCCAATGTTTGTTTTTCATAAAACAGCAGTGATTTAAAGAACATCATAGCTGGGATTTGATGTACCATGTCCTGAAGTTAAAAAACATAATTTTTTACCCATTTTGAGACTTCCTTCGGTTTAGTTTATTTCCAACATATAATGAATCCGAATCTGATCTAAAAATTTCTCGATCACATCTGAAATTGGAGATAACGTATCTTGAAGATAAGAAAACACAATTTTTGGACCTTTATGAGACTTTATCGACTCAAAATCATTTTCTGTTTCGGTTTAACATAATCTTTTTGTCCCTCATCTTTAACGAATTATATTGTAGCAATTACATTTATTTAAACAATTCAAAAAGTTTGTGTAAATTAACCGAGCAAAAGTAATTACTTATATAGCCACTAACTTTTCAATGACTACTACATATCGTCCGTATTACTTTTAAATTCTCTTATAACAACTTACATATCAGATCAGATATTTTATTTTGAGTTTAGACTTTAATTTTTAAGTACTTATTTAAGTAATGATTTGTAAGCAAAAGTGGAGAGTACATGCCTCCAATATCAACAACTTATTAAAATAATGAGTTAAAATGCTATTAATAGGTAGTAAAGAGCGACCTTTTTTGTCTTTTTAAATCATTACTTTTAAATGTAATTTTTTCCTAGGGATATCTCGATATCGCAGATTGTGAATTGATCAAAAATTCCAATGAAAACACAGAAACGAAGAACCACAGAGAACTAAATTCTTCGTTTTTTACAACTACATAAGAATAAGTTTCCATAAAAGTTCTTCTCCATTTAATAAGCTGAATTAACTTAAGAACTTGTATTAAATTCTTTCTCTAACATTTCTATTCCCGAAATCTGCCACTTTAGTCAACATCCTCCACGAAAAAACAAAAAAATAAAAAAACAACACTACTGTTCTTAACTCTTCGCCATTTTCTTAACATTAATGTCATGAATAATCCTCTTGCAGTTTTATGTTCAATTCAGCTCTATAATAAAAACTTAAATCTTAATATTCTTTATAGATTCATGCAACAACTAGTTCTTAAAATTTCGAACTTCAGTTTTTTTGTTAGGTAAAAATAAAAAAAAAGCTATAAAAAACATAACACAATACAAGGTGTTCATTCTAAGACAGTCATCAAATATAAGTAAGGGTAAGTGTACGGTACAAAAAGAATACAAACAGCAAAAAAAATGTAGAAGGAAACGTAAGATGAACTGTCTAACTGTCTGTCTATTCAACCAAAGTATTTATAATACAATATATACTTGTAGTTGCAACAAGCATCGCAGAGATGAGAGGGTTTCCATCTATCTTGACTTTTAGTTTAGTATACAAAATATTACAATACTTGTATATAGTATTTGTTTTCAAAGCTCAGCCATAAGTCCGTTTGTCTATCAGTCACTCTGTTTTTTTTTGTCTGTCTAACTATTTTTTATAGCTGAGCATCACTTTGTGTCTGTCCGTCCGTCCCTCCTTCCATCCATCCGTCCCTCTGTCTTGTTTGTAATGTTCTGTGCTGGGTCTTGTAAAGTTTCCTCTATTCGGTTCTTTTTTTCCGACTGTTTGACATTTTTATATAAAAATTGTGTAAAGTTTTTCTAAAAGAAAATGAGAACTCTTTGGCTGCATACTACTTTTTTTGTGCATTTTTAATATGCAACAGCAGCATCAGTTGCAGGAATTGTTAGTTACTTGTTGTTGGCCGCATCTGATGTGAACTACTTTGACTAACTGCTAATACTAGTGGCTGCTGACTGGGCTGTTTGTTGTTCTTCTTCATCAGTTTTTTTTCTGTTTTGTGCAGTTTTCAGTCATGTTTTGTGTTTTTTTTTCTTTGTAACTTTTTTGTAAATTTGAGTTGTTTATTATAATTTGTATATTGCTTGTCATAGTATCTTTATTTTTCATAAAAGGTTTGAAGTCTTTTTGTTTTAATTTCATGTTTATGTATTTTTTTTTTCTGCAAAGGAATTATATTACCTATTGCTTTATAAAACATTTTTGAAAGACAACGAAATATGTATGTACTTGTGTTTAAAGATCTCCCCCACCTTTAGGAAGATACCTTTGTCTGGTGTTTTAATTGTTGACTAGAACTTTAAAGAATAATTATCTTGAATTTTTAATATTAATTTTTCATGAAAACTTATTACAATTTGTAAAAAAGTTAAGTCTAAAGACTAATCTGAGTAAGAAATTACACAATTTTCTATTTAAAACATTTACCTGGTGCAACATATTATAATTTGTTTTTTATCACGTTTAAAACGTAGTCTAATGCTCTGATTTTTTGTACATATCTAGAACTAATAGTGTTGAAGTCCTATTAATGAATAAGACTAAGATTTTTTAAGATCTTAGTTCTAATAGTATTATTATTATTACATTGAAGGTTGAAGGTGTATAGCCTCCCTAATAAAAGTCGAATAGTTTTTAATTTAAACAAATTTCAGTTGAATTCATATGGAATATGCCACGCCTCCATTTGTCTTTCCATTTTTATTCTAATAATTCATGTTGATAACTAGACAAACTGAAACAGTTCTGCGACTTATAAAACATATGTTGTAAGTGGGCGTGAGATGTCGCCCACTTAATACATACATTAAAATAGCGTATAGTTATATCCAGACATACAGGACACTGAAAAGATGTCTATAAAGTTCAAACATACAAACACTGTGACAGAGAGAGAGAGAGGTGCAAAAGTAAGCAGTTAACATTGCCATTTTGAGTGTTATAAAAATGCAAATTCTACGATGCAAAAATGCAACATCAATTGCAATATGACAACATATACAGTGATGTAAATTAAGTAATAATTAAAATATATCATTTATTTTCTTATTCTGTATTTAGCCTCTTATGGCAAATTAAACTTAAGTAATAATAACTTATTTTAAGCAAACACAATTCCCTTTTCAGGTTTTGAAAATGGGTTTGAAACTGCAAATGGACATCAAAAACTTTTTAAATTGTAAATTCTACTTAGTCGTTAGTATTCTGTTCTTTGCTTTTGCTAAATATTATTTCATTTTAATCTAAAGAGTTTTTCTTATTATAAAGTTTCTTGTCTGTCTTTCTGGTTGTTGTATGGCAGTCATCATTTCTTTTAAACTGCTGTACAAATTGCCGTATAGCTTTAGGGAATTCTATTTCCCCCATCACAATGATCTGTTGCACACCAAATGTCTTGTTGATGTCTGTGCAACATTTTTTGTCTCTGTGTGTGTGTAAAAATGCGTCTTCTCTATCTTTGCTAGCTTGTTGCAATTGCTACCAATACTCCTTTTAAATCATAGAACGTTGAAGCAAAAAAAAAAACAAAAACACACAAAACATAACTTGACAGACTTGTTGCAAGTTCAAGCCAAAGTACACGTAATACAATTTGTGATTTGTGTTGTTAAGAGTTTGATTTAGTAAAGAGGTGGAAGCTAGACAAGTTATTAAAAAATAAGCTTAAATTACAGTTAGAGTAAAACTTCTTCTTCAGTCGTAAAATTAGATAGACAAATTTGTAAAATGTTGTTTATGCAATTAGTTTCCAATTAAAAATTATTTTAAACTTTAACTTATGAAAATGTTAAATTTACTCTTGATAAAATACAAAGAAATAATTTTCATGAGGTTGTGATAAAAAAGGAATGCTTGTAAATATTGCTTATCTTATGTTATTCATATTAGTAAATTCGTTTTTATTCTGAGATTTTAGTAAACATAAATCTATAATCTCTTAAAACCAATTTTGTTTGTTTTCCCAACACTTACTTAAATATGACACTTTTTCCTTAATGTGACAAACTTTTAAGCAAAACATAAAACTTCAAATTTTATGTGCTATAAATTCTTCAAAGTTTTTTCTGCCATTTTTTTAATTTCAAAAAAATTTTACTTCTTTTAGTGCTAATAATTGTCAATATTTATTTTATATTGCCATCATCAGATCCACAACTCAAACTGTTCACACTTTTTTCTTTGTTCGTCTCAAAACACAGACATATTAGAAAGTATGAAAGAACAACAACACTATTAACTCCAGAGCTGAAGAAGAAGATGAAAAAATATTTAGTAAACATGATAAGTGTCATAAACATTAGCAATAATATTTGTTTCTTTTGTAAAATGATTTTCCAATATGAGTTGTTGCTGTGTTGCTGCTTAAATGGCTGCAACAAAAAAGACATAAAAGTTTTGTTGGAAAAAGTAATGTACAACAACAAGAAAAAAGTAAATAAATCTGACTATGAAGAAAAAAAAGTACTTTTAACTTTGGCCCTTTTGTAAGACAAATATGTTTGGGAAAAGAAAAAATAAAGTGAGAGGATGTGGAGAGATTTTTTTAGCAACCTAGCAAATATTTTGATTTAAAAAATTTAAGTAAAGATTTACTAGGTAGTTAGGTAGTTTTAAGACTGGGTAGAAACTGATAGATAGATAGATAGATAGATAGATAGATAGATAGATAGATAGATAGATAGATAGATAGATAGATAGATAGATATATAGATAGATAGAAAGATAGATAGAAAGACTGATATATAGATAGATAGATAGATAGATAGATAGATAGATAGATAGATAGATAGATAGATAGATAGATAGATAGATAGATAGATAGATAGATAGATAGATAGATAGATAGATAGATAGATAGATAGATAGATAGATAGATAGATAGGTACATAAATCAATAGATAATTAATTAATACTAAAAGCAACAGTACTTAGAAAAAACATTTACATTTATTTAAAAAATTTACCAAATTTTAAGAAAAAGTTTAAAATAGAAGATATTAAAATATTATATAATAATGACAATTATTACATATTTTAATATAGAAAATAAACCCTAAATGATAATATATTTTTTATAAACAATAAACCACACATTTACACCATTTTATCAATATATTCTAATAATTTTATAACACAATTTCATACCTTTTTTTTAGAAAATACTTTACAAAACATTTATCCTCCCGTTTAGACAAAAATTATTAAATAAAATTAAAATTTTTTAACACCAGTTAGACATTTCCCATTTTATTGGCCCATAAAATTACTCATACAATTGCACAAAACACTTCAATACAGCTTTTAAAAAAATAAAACTTAAAACAAATTGGGTCAATTAAAAAATCATAAAAAAATTATTTTATTTTCAACTTGTTGTTGGTGTTTTCACTAGTTTTTAGTTGTTGTTGTTATGTTTAATTTTGTTTTTGCATATTAAACTGTTTTTTAAAGTTTGTCTGCTCATAAACTTTTACACCCAATAGTTGTTGTTATATGCAGTGTGCAACACATTTATAGACTGAGTGAATAGTTAGTTCGTTGTGCTACTATTATGGATATGGTGCAGCCTGCTTTATGCCACACTTATTTAACACTCAATTGTATGGGCAAAAACAGCAACAATGGGTTTAGTTTGAACTAAAAAAGAAATTATAAAAACAAATGTTTAAAATTATACACTAAAACTTTATTAAAATTTAAAATGTTTGTTAAATGGCTTTTAATTTAGACCCACTGTGCAATGTTGACTACTTAAGTAGCAAGCAAATGTGTTTGTATGTTTAGGTAAATTAATCTTTGTGTAAATGTGTAGTTTTTTGTTTAACAAAAGAGAGAAGAAAAAAACTTTTTCAATTAAACTTTATTTTAGTGTAGTAGTTTTTGCAACACTTTTTTATTATTTTGTTGTTGCTTTATTCATTGTACTACATATTTTCTTTATTTTAACGCTTTCCTTTTGTTTTTTCTTTTTTGTCAAAGTCTTAAAAAAATACTCTTATATATACTCAGTCAATTTTCTCTGAGTGTGTGTCCGTATGTAAGCTTAAAGTGACAATCAAATTTATTTTTTAAGGTTAGAAAAATATGACAACAACAATGTCATAAAATTTCCAAAAAGGTTAAACAAAAGGGGACATCAATTTGCTTGCTTGTTGTATATTTCTAACAAAATAAAAAAACATATAATAGAATTTTTAATACTTCCCTTAAGGACTTTGTAAAGCTAGAGCAACAATCGCAATAAATAGAACAACAGCAACAACAACAAAAGAAAACTAAAATAAAAACAGCAAATTGTTGTTTATAGAGCTGGAATATTTTTCAAGATACAAAAAGTTGTGAGTAATTAAAAATTCATGAAAATTGTCTTTTTGATTACACTTTCAGTTTGTTTACAATTGGGACCGCAGCGACAGCGACTCAATAGACTATACCATATACTATAGACTAGACTATAAAGTAGACTATAGAGTAGACTAGAGTTTAAAGTAGACTAGACTATAGACTAGACTATAGACTAGACTATAGACTAGACTATAGACTAGACTATAGACTAGACTATAGACTAGACTATAGACTAGACTATAGACTAGACTATAGACTAGACTATAGACTAGACTAGACTACAGACTAGACTATAGGATAGACTATAGATTAGACTAAACTAGACTATAGATTAGACTATATACTAGACTATAGACGAGACTATAAACTAGTCTATATACAGTACATTTGGGTCAAAGTATTCTTCTTTGTTAATAAGTACTTTTTATCAGAACATACTTTTGGTTCTTTTATTAATAATTAATTAAGCTAATATGTAAGTTTTTATCATCTCAACGAAAAAAAAAAGTTTAAAAGTTGTTTAATCATTTCTCCTTGAGATTAAATGAAAATACACAACTACAACCAAATAACGATGACAAAACAATTATATCCCAAATTATGTTTCATTTCCAAGTTGATATTTATTTCATTTATATACATATATAAAAAACCAAGCACGAAATTTAATTAATTTTTGCCAACATAAACTATAATTTTGTGTGTGTATATGTTCATTTAGCATTTTTTTTTTGTACAATTCAAATCTAGAGAAAAAAAACTACAAATTAGCAAAAGTTTAAAGTTGAGTTGCACGAAAAAAAAGAAATAAAATCTAAAAATACTATCTCACCAAAACATTACAAAAAAAGTATCAAATTGTATTATTCTTGTCTCTTGGCTAGTTTTTAGTTTTTGTGCCATGATTTTTCTTGTTTCTTTTTTTGCCCCAACTTCTGAGCCAAGATAATTACTGGCTTGTCTATGATAGAGGTCACGTGATGCAATTCTATTTGGTAACAAGATACATGATATCTGTGGTTATATACATATATGTAGCTGTGTCTATAACTTCTTCTTGTTGCTGCAACATTTAATTTCTTTACTTTCTTCTATACACTGCCTCGGTACATGTTATCATCACCATTATCATGGATAGCAAAAGAAAAACTAAAAGAACAAATCGTTTAAATTTTATATGATTGTATTCTTTCTTTATTTCATTCCTTCATGTTTAAGTTGGCTGTGAAAATTATATTTTGTACTACATTGCTCTCTCACTATCTATGGCTTCCACTTGAATTCCTGTACAAAATTTGTTGTTCCTTTTAGCGGGGAGGTTTTAGTTTAGTTTAGTGAGGGGAAATGCTGCTTTTAGAAATTTTTTAACATATTTCCTGTATCACAAATTGTTGAAACAAAAAAACAAGAATTAGTTTTACTTTGTTATGCCTGTATCATCTCTTCATCATCGTCAGCTGGCATCTCTTGGCTAGAGTTCTATTGTCATCATTATTGTCACCACTACTGTTGTGTCGTTAAAAGTTTGCCACTTGTTTTGGCTGACAGAGTGGATTTTCCTTCTCTTTTTCAGTTTTTTTGTTTGTTTGTTTTTGGATGGATTTTTTTTCTAACTCGGGTGGATCATTTAATGTGCAACACATGCTGCCAAAAATTGTTACAATTTTGCACGACTTGTGTTAATGACTTTTTTCTACTTTCAAAGATTTTGTCATGTTTGTGTGTTTGAAGTTTTTTCTTAGTCATTATTGTTGAAGTTTTAAGTGGAAAATGTGTTTGTTTTAAGCGAATTTTTTTTGGAAAAAATATTTGATTAAAAACTACATATACATAGATATAAATATTGGTAATTTGTGACGTTTTTTACTTTTTTATTAAATTTACAGACAATATTAAAGTTGCAGATGATCTTGTAAATTATCCTTTTCAATTTAATGCAAAATGATGAAAAACTAATGAATTAAAAAGTTATTATATTATATTAACACATCGATGACATTGGAGTCAAGTGTTCACCGAGATCTCTTTAAAATAAGTCATTACAAGTAAGGATTGACCAAGTTGTTTTTTTTATCTTGAAAATTACAATAACAGACTCAGGCTGTGAACCTAAATCTTATGTCTCACTTAAAAGTAATACATTCGGTATAAGTTTTTCTTAACTTGTACCGAATGTATTACTTGTCTAAAAGTAATTTTATACATCTTTTATCAAAACATTTAGAATACCAATATGCATTGAAAATGCAATTTCTAAATAACTACTGACCATAACTCTTCTTCCTTTTCCTAATTAACATTTTTAATTTGGCAAATAATACTATTATTTTTGCCTTTCCAAAATTATTAAAGTTTCTCATGATTGCTTTCGTTTTTTGGCGAACATTTCCTTGTTGAAAATTTTTTGCAATTTTCATAACATAATTTATAACTGTAATCTTTTAAAAAATATTTGAAAACTAATTTCAGTTTTTAATGAAAATCAAATAAAGTGAAGTTTTAAAATCATAAAGCCATAACTAATTATGCAGTGCAAATCAGTTAAATATAGACTCATATATAAACAACAATATTAGGGGTATTCACTATGTAATCAACAAAGAAGATATAAGTAATATTAATATAGAAGTTATTTTTAGTAAAAAAAAATAATAAACTCTAAGGAGTTTCGAAAATATTATTCAAGTGAATACCACTAATGTTTTAAGTTAAGTTATATTTTTAATCATAGAATTGTTTTAATAACACTGATCATCATTGTATATAAAGCAAGTGAAGGTAATTGTTAAAAAACCTAACGAAATGTAACGAATATAATATTAGATCTTAGTCGTACATATAAGTATTTGAGGCGTTACTAAGTCGTTATGAGTTTGACCATTTGATGTTTATTATTTTAGCTAACAAATGCTTTCTTATAGAAAATATATTTTACCCAGTGTTGCCAGACGTTTTTCGTACAGTTTAGTATATTGTCAGCTATAGTTGTAGTCTATAGTCTATATTCCAGTGTAAAGTCTAGTGTATAGTTTAGTCTATAGTCTAGTCTATAGTCTAGCCTATAGTCTAGTCTAAAGTCTAGTCTAGTCTATAGTCTAGTCTATAGTTTAGTCTATAGTTAAATTTATAGTAGTCTAGTCTATAGTCTAGTCTATAGTCTAGTCTATAGTCTAGTCTATAGTCTAGTCTATAGTCTAGTCTATAGTCTAGTCTATAGTCTAGTCTATAGTCTAGTCTATAGTCTAGTCTATAGTCTAGTCTATAGTCTAGTCTACAGTCTAATCTATAATCTAGTCTATAGTCTAGTGTATAGTCTAGTCTATAGTCTAGTCTATAGTCTAAAGTCTAGTCTATAGTCTAGTCTAGAGTCTAGTCTATAGTCTAGTCTATAGTCTAGTTTATAGTCTAGCTTATAGTATTCTCTTTAGTCTATAGTCTAATATAGTCCATAGTATAGTTTAGTCTACAGTCTTGTTCATAATTTAGTCCATAGTATATAGTCTACTCTAGAGTCTAGTCTTTAGTTTAGTCTTGCCTATAGTTTAGTCTATAGTCTAGTCTAGTCTTTAGTTCAGTCTATAGACTGGTCTGTAGTCTAGTCTATAGTTCAGTCTATATTCTAGTCTATAGTCAAGCCTATAGTTTAGTCTCTAGTTTAATCTATAGTCTAGTTTAGTCTATAGTATAGTCTGGTTTTTAGCGGTTTTTGTGACATGCTTTTACGGGAAGTTGTCAAAAAAGTATTGGCAACACTAATGTTGGTTACTTCTGCATGTGGTACTAGCTTTTTTTCTCTCAGATTAAAGACTAACAATGATTTCCGATAGTTTATCACGAAATCAAACGTTAGTTAAACAACATTAGATATTCTTAAATTTGAAAGTACAAAAATGTATTGACTTAACCGAAGATGAAATTTCAATGGAAGAAAGTTAAGGGTTTTTAAATGAATAAAAATTATGGATCAAATTGAATATATCTTCCAACTTGTCAGCAGATCAAATATCAAGAGAAAAATCTTTAACAGTTCTGTAAAGAATTAAATTTCAATCTGAATCAGATATGAGTTAAGATAATGTTTATCGCTACATTTTCTAGATTCTCTTTCACAATTTAAATAAAATTGAACACAAAGAAAATAGGAAAATTTATATTATTTTATTATTTTCCATTTACTAGTTGTTATTTTATTAAAAGTTCATTAACCCTCCGCTTCTTTTTAATAATAGATGACAGAGTTCAAACACTTTTCTTTATTCATTTAATTCATTTCATTCATCTTTTTTTTGTAGTTTTTCCATATTTAAAAAAAAATAAACCCGATTGAAGTTTTTTTGTACCTCATTAAACATTTATGTTAACAAAGTATTGACAAGATTTAACAAATACACAACAATAATAAATATTTTATTGAAATCAAAAAATAAAACGAAATAAAAAGATTTTTGTATTATAAAATGACAAATGTAAACATATGACGTTAAACAAACTGACAGTGAGGCAGACTTACTGACTGAGTGAGTGGTAAAGTCAAGTATGATGGAATAACCGAACAACGAAGACGTCTAAGTTTATTGAAATAAAAAGGCAACAAAATACAAATTGTATAGAGAAAAAATATCAACTAAATTTTCATATTTCTTTGTAGTATTAGAGAAAGTTAAATATAATGCCACTTTGTTTTCATATTAATTTTTTTCTGTTTAAATGTAAATATTTTTTTAAGAAACTAACAAAATGTCAAGAAAAGAAATTTCAGAAAAATATGTATACAAACATACATGAACATTTTGAAAATTTTATTTACGCTGTTTATTTGTTTTTAAATCAAAAGGTTCTCGAGTCAGCTTTTTTTTTGTAGAACAAAACTTGTAAAAAATAAATATTTAAATAAAACTCACAGAGATGAGCTTGTAAGATAAAAAACACACGTTTTTCTTTTTCGTTTTCAAAACAACTTTTGAAGTGCGTGTGTCACACTATGGTGTTTGTTTTAGTGACAGTGTGAATGCGGCTGTTGGCTGTTTTGCATGAAAACAAAAACAAAACGTAACTGCAGAATTTTTCTTTTTTATTTAAAAAGGAAATGTAGGTCATTTTGTAATATTAAAAAAATAACTGTTAATTGTAGTGTATAAATTTCATATAAAGAAATTGAGTGAAATGTGTAGACATTAACTTGGACAGCTAGTTCACAAATCAATAGCACGAGTTGAAACAGTAAACAGTAGGGAAGTGACAATACCCAGCAAAAACAAAACGAAGTATGAACTTTCAAAAGAATAACATTTATCACCACTTTCAAAGTTGCATTTACTGAAGTTTAATGTGTTTTTTTGGTAACGATACAATTTCACTTCTAAATAACTTCCCAAATAGAACATAAACTGACTTCTTGAGAATGACTTCACAATTTGGAATCAAATAAAGAGACATCCTTCCTTTGTAAAGTCTGTGTTAAAATTATCACTTCTCCAGGTGTTTTTCAGTACTTCCAAAGAGTGATTTACTTCTTTTTTGGTATTTTGGAAGTTGTTCTTTTTTTGCTGTCTCAGTTAATTTAACAGTCATCAAAAAAACAATATTTAAGTCGATTTTTTAATGAATGTAATTTAAATATTTTTTTTATTTTATATATTCTTTATATTCTTATTATCTTGTATTTGTTTCTAATTTTGTTCTTTTCTACCTTTTTCTTTTTAGGTAAGTTTGGATGAAAATCACAATTAAACTTTTGGTAAAGGTATTTATGTAATAAAGCTGCAAAATTCAGATAATCCATAGAATACACATTTTTATCAAAAAAATGCCAAAAAGTCATAGAACTATCAATATTTGTTAATTTAAAACCTTCCCAGTAAAATCTTTCATTACCGCTTACAAAATTTTTACTTACCCGGTATGTAGGCAAGTAATATTGGAGCAAACTACTTATTTTTGTTCGACGATGACCAACAAAATAACTGGTTACAAATGTGCTTACCCGAATTTCCCGGATATAAAACCAACTATTGTTTAATGGTTTTTCAAGTAATCCTTTAGAGATTTTAGGATTCTTTTGAAAGTCTATATTTGATAAAAAATATTATAATTTGTTGGGCCAGGAATATTCTTTAGCTGATACAGTCCTTATCAAAATCACTTGATCAAAAGATATTAATTATTTTTGAGTTTAAGTTCATTTCTCAGACATTAATCAGTCAGATTTTAATACTTTATTTTACAGTTATTTACATTGAAAATTGCGTTCTATTTTATAGAAGTGGGTTTTCATTAATCAGTTTTTTTGTTCCATTTTTTTTAGAACCCCAATTAATATTTAAAGAACCCCAATTAATATTTAAAAAACGATAAAAAGATTTTTTTAATATTTCGAAATAATATAAAGACGATATTATTTTTCATTTATACTTTTTTTTATAAAAGCGATACAAACAACAACAAAGACGTTTAATAAAAAAAATATTAAAAAAATAATCGTTTTTTCTTACAAAAACAAAATAAAAAGTGTCAATGAACTAAAAAGAGTTTTAAACAAATTTTTTATATAAAAGAAACTTAAACAAAAAACAGTTAACACCCCTGGTATTTAAAAAAACTCTTACACAAGTAGAAACAGACGGACAGACTAGCTAACACAAATAGTATTGTATATGTCAAAGAAAACAATAAAATAAAAAAAAATATTTAATATAAATAAAAGAATAATGATATAAACTGAAAAAACGTACATATATGGTTACAACTGGCTAATGGCTAAAAAAAAACTACGAAAGCCAAAAAATTTAAGTCAAGAGTCAATGTTGTTATTTTAGACATTTCAAGAAGTTGCTTTTCTAAACTCGGCTACTGACTGACAACTAAATATATAAAGAAAAAACACACTAGTTCTACATATATAATTAAATAAACACGCTTACTCACATACTTAAAAAAAACCTTTAATAAAAAAATATATGTATATATTTTTTTGTATTTAAGTCATAAAAATATAGACTGGTTTTTTTAGAACAAATTATATCATTGTTTAAAAACAAAATAAAAAATACAATATAATAATAAAGACAAGAAGATGTTTAACTACTTAAAACAAAAAGAAAAAAGTGAAAAAAAACTTTAAATAAAAACCTTAGCAAAACTCCAGATTTTAGTAAAGAAATTTTTAAATCGTTGCAATTGTTTGAATTTGAATGAAAATGATAAAACTATATCAGCATTATAATTTAACGAAAAAACAAAAACATTATCTTAAACAGAGACGTTTCGAGTCAAAAGTTTTTGGGAGGAAATTTTGTAAAAAATAGAAAATTTAAAGTTACATTCTTAATGTTAATTTTTTGTTGTTTTTTTTTTTAGATCTCTCTCTTTTGTCCCTCCTTAAAACGTTACTCTGTTCTCTATTAACTCCATTTTATTTATTGTTCAATTCAATGATTTCAAAAGCAAAAGTAGGTTAAAAATATGGTAAAATATATTTATGACAAAAGTGTATTGTAATTTTTATGACAAAGAGAGAAAAATAATAATAAAATGGTCTAATCATACATTTAATGAGCTTTTAGATATAATCATACATTTTTTTCTTAATACTCCACTTAAAGAGCGCTATTGTTTTTTAGCAGGTATTATTAGTTTCATTTTCTATAATAAAATATTAGAAGGATCTTAATAAAAAAGTTTTTAAGGTTTTAATACTTAAGGGAAATACTCAAGTTTTAACTTGATTTATTTTTATATAATTTTTACAAAGTTTTTAAAAAAGCAATTTCTGAACGCAACACAGAAGAAAAAATCTAGGAGAAAAGTACCGAAGTTAATACAATCCGTCCTTAAACACGAGCCTAACACCTATGTTAACACTTAGACAACGGATGTATATAACATATAAATAACACACTGTTATTATTTTACAACTTATCGTTGTCATTGCAACAACGCATTGTTGAGATTTCGATTAACTTTGTATCATTTAAACAACACAACGTTCTTCTTGACAACATTGAGTTGCCACTTTGGAAACATATTATTTTTTTTTTTTTAATTTGATAACAACGCGTATATTTTATATTTTTGTTGTAGATTTGACAACTATTCGTGCATACTTTAACTACGGATGTTATTTAAAAATTATAAACCTTTCGGTGTCAATTTAGTACTGAGCGTGTATAATACGGCACGGATCTATCCTTTTAAAATATCTAAGTTGGTCTTAGGGTTTCAACATATTTTAAATTTTGTTGGTATGTGTAATTGTTTAAACAATTTTCAATTTTATTGATTTGCTATAATTTTGTTCTAAATGCATTTTAGAGTTGCATTAAAAAATGTACAAATACTTGGGGTTTTGAACTCTACTCCCTAAAAAGTACTTTAAAAGCATTTCATTTAATTACCATATAATTATTTGTAGATATGTTGTAACATTGTATTGCTCATAAACTCGCAAAGCATTAAATTAAACTTTAGTTAAGTATAAAAATTTTTTTTTTTTTTTTTTGTAAAGTGAAAGTTTTTTCACAAAAAAAATATATATATTTTCTCTAATTATTAATATTTATTTCTTGTTTTATTTAATATTTTTGTCTGCTATTAATTGACCAATAATAAATGCAATTGTATCATATTAAATGAAAGTATTAAATGTAATTAAATAAATAAAATTAAAAAAAAAACACACACACACACTCACAACACACAAAATAAATTATTGTGTTTGTATGTAAACAAGTTAATATAATTGTAAATATAAGATGAAAAAAAAACAAACAATCAAACATAATTTCACTTTATTAAATTGTTTATTAATTATTGACTTCCTTTTGATTAAGCTTTAACATTTCTATACAAAAGTTTTATTTGTATAGAATTAATTCAACGAAAAAATTATGGGTTATTAACCATAAATAAAATAAATAAATTGTATTAATTAAATAAATTCACACAAAATTATTTAAAGTAGAAAAATAATTATAATTTTACACAAAATTATTAAAAGTGGATGTTATGAATTAGGTTATAAATACATAGTTAGCATTTATTCCAAAACACCTACTCCATTTTATCACAAGTTTTTTATAGAAAAGTGTTTGGTGTAACAGTTTTCTACAGAAAAGTAAAAGTTTTCTATAGAAAAGCGTTTGGTGTAACAGTTTTCTATAGAAAAGTGTTTGGTGTAACAGTTTTCTATAGAAAAGTGTTTGGTGTAACAGTTTTCTTTAGAAAAGTGTTTGGTGTAACAGTTTTCTTTAGAAAAGTGTTTGGTGTAACAGTTTTCTTTAGAAAAATGTTTGGTGTAACAGTTTTATATAGAAAAGTTTTTGTTGTAACAGTTTTCTATAGAAGAGCGTTTGGTGTAACAGTTTTCTATAGAAAAGTGTTTGGTGTAACAGTTTTCTTTAGAAAAGTGTTTGGTGTAACAGTTTTCTTTAGAAAAGTGTTTGGTGTAACAGTTTTCTTTAGAAAAGTGTTTGGTGTAACAGTTTTCTTTAGAAAAGTGTTTAGTGTAACAGTTTTTTTAGAAAAGTGTTTGGTGTAACAGTTTTCTGTAGAAAAGCATTTGGTGTAACAGTTTTGTATAGAAAAGCGTTAGGTGTAACAGTTTTCTATAGAAAAGCGTTTGGTGTAACAGTTTTCTATAGAAAAATGTTTGGCGTAACAGTTTTCTATAGAAAAATGTTTGGCGTAACAGTTTTCTATAGAAAAATGTTTGGCGTAACAGTTTTCTATAGAAAAATGTTTGGCGTAACAGTTTTCTATAGAAAAATGTTTGGCGTAACAGTTTTCTATAGAAAAATGTTTGGCGTAACAGTTTTCTATAGAAAAATGTTTGGCGTAACAGTTTTCTATAGAAAAATGTTTGGTGTAACAGTTTTCTATTGAAAAATGTTTGGCGTAACAGTTTTCTCTACAAAGTTTTTGGTGTATCTGTTTTACCAAACACTTTTCTATAGTTTCTATATCTTCTCTAACAGTTTTCTGTAGAAAAGTTTCTTCTTTCAAAAAGTCTTTATTCTAACAGTATTTTGTTATTGTTTTTTAAACATTAACTGTAAGTCCTTATTTAAGTAGTGATTTGTAAGTGCGCGTTGTAAATACTTGCCTCCAATAACATCACCGTGTTATAATAATGAGTTAAAATAATAATAATAATAATAATAATAATAATAATAATAATAAGTAGTGGTAAGCACCTTGTTTTAGCTTTTTAACTCAAAATATTTTAATACAAGTTTTTGCTGGGAAATTTTGTATGTCTTGAGATCTTTAAGACATGTTTGCACATTCAAATTTTTATGTTAAGAATTCTCTTAACAAATCTAATTAAATCCAAATCATTATAAATAAGAGATTCACCTTTTATTAATAAAATCTCATATATCCATGTAACCCCTTTTAAAATTCCAAACATTTATTTTATTTACTTACATCAATAGTTTCTATTAAAAGTTTCCCTTTCTAAATTTTTCCCAAAAAAAAAAACTTTTTCAAAAGGAATTGATTAAATTCAATACTTTTATATGACAATAAACTAGCATTTAATAAAAACTTCCTTTTTTATATATATTTTTAAGGGATGGGTCGGCCACATAAAAATATCAATTACATCTCGTCTCTAATCATGTCAAAAATAAATTTGCAAATACAGAAACAAACTTGTTTTTAAGAAAGGGTGCTTGCTCGTCACATCACTTTGACAACTGAACAACAATTCAAACATACGCTCACGTTTTATAGACAATTTCGTAAAAGTTTTTACACGGTTGTCAGCATGAAATTGAAGAGTTTCGAGTTTTATGGCTTGTCAAAAATTATTTACCATGTAAACTCTGTCTCTGGTCTCATCAAACATCCATTATGGGGTGCACGTGCCATATTTATAGTTTTATAATGTGGAAAATTTGACCCTAAATAAACAAAAACAAATGGAAACAACAACAACCCTTTCTGCTCGTTTCGTTTTTTTTTTCTATTCCGCTCAAGTAGATTGTTGATTTTTCGATGCTGCTGACGGCTCAACCCCTAAAATGCATTATGTTGGTTATAAGTATGTTTTTTAATAGGGGGAGGAATGAATGGATGTATGTGTGCCTCGGTAAACATAATCACAATTTACGCATTTACGCACTTTTGCTTGGTTGTTGTTGCCCTCGTACACATGTTGCAAGCAAGATTTTTTTGTATGCGACAATTTGAACAGAAACTACATTTCTAGCGTTTATGCAGTTTTTTCTATTTGTATTTTAAAAGCGAACCTTATCAGTAAACTCTTGTTAAGCAGTGGCTCTAGCTGTTGTTGTTTTTGTGGTCTTGTATTTTCCACCGGGCCGGACCTCAATGTCATATATGGACGCTTCGCTTTAGAGCGTTTTTGTATGTCAGTGCGGGTTTTAATGTTGAAATGTGTGGTTTTGGGTTTAACGATAAAAATTCTTGGGTTTTTTATTTATTTTTTATATTTTCAAAAAAAAAATAACAACATTCCTCTCTCATACATGTCAAAGATTATATATGTACTTGTACTTGTTTCAAAGGAGAGGGAAGCATCAGTAAAGAAAAAGGAAACAACATAGTTTATTGTTAACTGCTGTGTAATAGTGTGTGTGTGTTTACTAAAACATGTTTGGGGGTTTCTGTGTTTGTGTTTATTGAACATTTTTGCGGTTGTCAATATTTTGTGGCCCTATTTAAGTGTTTGTAATGGGTGAGGGGGAGGTGAATATGAGTGCTGCTGCATATTTGCCTTATCAGCAAAACATATGTGGCTTTTAGTTGTTGTTGTCACTGCGTTTTTTTACTGCTATCTTTTGTTTATATTTGTATTCAGTTTTTATTTTGTCTTTATATTTAGAAAATTTCCCTTTTCTTTGTTACATTATTGTGATATTGAATTTTCCTCTTTTCAATACATGTAATGATGTGGCATTTTCTTATGTTTTTTTTTGTTGTTGTATTGGTTGCACTCTGTTTCCATATTGTTGTTCATGCATTTATACGCACATACATAAATTCTATTGACCACAATCTTTAGGGAATTGTTGTGGTTTTTAGTATTACATTAAACAGAAGTGGATTACAATAGCTAACAGGACAGTAGCACAGTGGGTCGGAATGTACAAGAGAATAGAAATAAATCTTAAACATTTACAGGTTAGGACTGTTTAGTTCTTTAAATCGTGCTCTTAGATAATATTCTTTAGAAAAGTGTCTGACTTTGGACAATGATCTATAAAAAGGTGTATGTATTTAGACCAGTTTCTATAGGCAAATATGTTATTATATAGTTTACTTAGGAAACGTTTCTGTCTACACAGTGTTCTATAGAAAAGTTTCTTAGTTTCAGTAACTGTTCTTAATTATATTTAGTTATATAGTGTTATAAAAAAGTTTAAATAGAAAAGTGTTTGTCTTCAGATAATTTTCTATATAAAGTGTTTGTATAAATTAAAAATATAGAAAATACATGTCGTTATCAAAAAAATGTGTTATCAAAGTGACAACATTATGTTGTGATACAGAATATTGTCGAAATGACACCGATTTAAGGTCGAAACCACAACGATGCGTTGTCAAAACTAAGATCAATTTTGACAACTGATTCTATAAACTTCGGTTCTATTTTACCGGGTTTTTACTTACGTGTAGAAAAACTTTTTAAACAGTGTCAGTAAAAGTGTTACCCCTATATTCATAAATGCCTAATAAAGTTATTGATGGTTTATGGTAGGAATTTTGTATTAAAAATTTGCGTTATAAACCTAAAATAAACGATTAATATCTTTAGGAATACGGGGGTTAGTCTTTTGGCTTTTTATGTCCGCTTAATAATATGAAAATGATTCTTCCTTATAAAATTATTCAAATTGTAGTCCTTTTAAATTCTACTGTCTATTAGCCAATAGTAACTGCTATTTTATTCCATGGGGATCATATCCATTTATTAGAAAATTTCTTAAATTCGATAGAAATAAAGGGAAATTTTCAAATTTACTAGAGAGAGAATGTATGTATATGGAGGAAAATATTTGAATGGCAAATATATTTTTTCTAACCACTTCAAAGTGTAAAGATTTTTTATGCAGTTGAATGTATAGAAATAAATGTTTAAAATCCAATTTTATAGCTGTCTGGGGAATTCCTTATAAATAAAAAGAGTGTGAGCTCAATAGTAGCTAAGAGTCAGTACGTGTTTATATAAATGTGTGTTTAAAACATTGGTCGGCACAAAGAGAATATACTGCAAATCTTTGTTTTCAGTGCGAAAACGTACTAAAGATGTTTGTTATTTCTAATCATTTAAAGATACCTTTCTTTTTACACGTCTTCTAATGCCGATCACTGCTTTAAACTTCTGAAAACAAAAGCTTAAATAGAAAATACATATTTTATGCATCACGTTTTGTTTTTGTGACCATATGTTTTTTTTTTTAAGTTTTTGCCATTTAAAAAGTATTTTTTTTTTATTTTTCAAAGAGCTTAACACCCAATTGCTAAAATCCTGTACCAGTCTTGCTTTTTTTCTATTGTAGTTTTTATACTTCCTCTGTCCTGCTTGTTCTTGTTGTTGTTGTTTGTTTGGTTCTAACGATGAAGTGTCAAATCATTTCATTTTGTTGGTTCAATAAATTTTAGATACATGTATGTATGTGGTGTTTTTTTCTTATTCCATTCCATATGCTTTCGCTTCTTCACTTGTCCTTTTTTTGTGTTGTATGTGCTTAGAATGAATTTGGGGTTTTGGGTTGTAGTAGTATGTTAGATTTTAAATTCGTTAGACATGTGAATAAAAATTGTGAAAAGTTTGTTCGTAAGTTGGGTTTTCTTTAAAATTTTCTTTTTCTTCGACAAATACATATTTAGAGAAATTAATGGTTTTCACACTTGAAATTTGAAGTGTTGTCGACAATTTTATTTTTTATTTATTTATGTTAGAGAACTCTTTATTTGTGGGGGGGCAAAAAAGATAAATGATCTTAAATTTTTGATAGATTTTTTTTAAATAAATAAAGTATTTTATTTTGTTATAAAAATTAAAAGGAAATAAATTTTGAAAGGAGAAAGTAAGAATTAGTAGAAGTTACATTAAAAGTAATGATTTACAAAACAAATAAGTACTTTAATAAGTCATTACAAATAGTGAGATAAATAATTTATTGTCTTTTATATAGCTCTTTAATATAAGTCTTTTTAAAAGTAATACGGACTTTATGTAGTAGTAATTGAAAAGTAGTTTTTGTTTTAAGTACAAAACATTTCCTAGAATTTAAAAATCTTAACCAAATGTTTAATTTAACAAATTATTTTTGTATTTTTCTTTATTTCTATATTTTCTGGTTCTTAATTCAAATTTAATAACCTCCTATAACAATTTCCTGTTTAAGTTATTGAAATCTATTACTTACTTAGCCAGATATAATATTTATTATTTAATTTAATGACACACTGCCAAAGAAAAACAGGAAAAGAACATCATGTTTTTAAATGGACCAAATAGAAAGGAATCCATCATCATCTTAAATATCAGAAGAAAAAAAGAACAAGAAAGACGGAAATGAAACCACACCCTCTCTGCTTAGCATTAGTAGTAGTTACTTTGGTTATAATTTTACAAATAACAATGGAATATTTCGCTACCCAACCGACCAACATTATAAAATTTAAACAAATGGCTTTGGCTGCTGTTTTCTGCTGCTTTTTTTATTTTTAAGAATTTGTTTGAAGTAAAAATGTAAGGAAATTCCTTAAATACTCTACTATCGCCTTTTTATTATTCATCAAAAAACGTCGACTGCCAGCTAGCTTTTCGGCTTACTTAGCTATTTTTGTTGGATTTTTTGTTCTTTTTTTCACATTCATTGTGTGTGGATTTTTTCACTTTTAAGTATTTTTGTAGTTTAGTCGGCTAGCAAAATTTCGTGAATTTTGGGGAGTCTCGAGGTAAGAGACTGCACCATATTTTTTGGCGTGTGCTACTTGTTATGCAAAATATGCCGTTTTATAAATTTTCAATATATTTTTTTGTCGGCTTTATTTTCTTCTACTCTCCATTACATTCATTACATATTTTTTCCTCTCTTACTTTCTTTCCTTTGTATGTTTTATTATGAAGTCCAGAAACAAAAAAATATTTAAAGAACTTTATTTTAGCCTCTTTTACTTAACTGGAAGATTTATTAAAAATAACTAAAGAATAGCCATAAAATATGCTATGAAATACTTTGTTTTCAAAATAATCATGATTATATGGTACAAATTTTTAAGGACCTAGAATAGAAGCCAACACCCGACTATACACCCATCCATCATCTTAGTCATTTACATACATACATACGTTACTTTTTGTCTCCCTTATTACTCTCGCCCTCCCTAGTGTAATGTTAACGCTCTTAACTAAAAGCAGGGAGTGAGTGTGTATAAGTGAGCGAACGAGTGTTTGAGTGTTGTAAGCAGCCTCCTTTAAGAGTTGTTAGAAACTTTATTAACGTAATGTAATGAAAGCAGCAAATCGCCTTAAGTTTTTCTTGTCTTGTATTCTTTTGTAGTTGCTACTCCCTCTAGAAGAAGTTTCATCATGTTCATGATGATAATGATGAGGTTACCACTGCCGCCTTTTAGGAAAGTAAAAAACTGCAAACATACATTACAGTGGCTTTTGTTGTTCTTGTAATATGAGCACAAAATTCTTGTGAAAATTGTATGAAGGTTAAAGAACTTGTGTTGGGTTGTAAATCTGCCTCATTTTGCTGTAGAAGTAAGAAAGACTAATGGCTGTTTCTTTTCCGTTTTTTTTTTTTTTTGCAGACTTAAGACCAAACAAATGTTTTCTTGATGTATTTAGATTATGAATATAAATTTTGTTATGATTTTCTTTATAGTCTTTTTTGGTAATAATTATAAAAAATATGTAATTTTTATTAAACAAATTGAATTTTGATTTAATTTTAAATAAATTTTTCTAAAAAAGTATTTTGACAGATTTTACTGTTAAAATTTTAAAGAAATATAAGTGGTTAATAATATTTTGGAAAATATTCCTTGTCTTTAAAGAATTTCAATTAAATTTTCTTTAAAAAAAATAATAAAACAAAATTTAAATCCACAAATAGTTAGTCCTATAAAACTGTTGTCAGTAACACTGACCACAACATAGTTTGTTGTCGTTGTCCTGTTTTCTTTCAACAAATCAGCCCTGTGTTTTCGTTCGTTATGACATGCTTTTACCTCGTCCTTCCTAAAAGTGTAAATAAACTAACATACTCTTTCACATTTTAAAGGCTACTATAAAATATTGTGTGAAAAAAACAAAGTATACTTTAAGGGGAAAGTGTCAACATAACCAAACAACACAACATAATACATGTCAAAGCTCTTTTGTTTGTTGATATGATTTATTAATTCACATGCAGATTTTCCGTTCATACATATTTTTTTTGTCCATTTTTGTTTATATCTTTCTCATTCACTCATTTTTGCTGGCGTTTGTTTTTTTATCCTGCTGATTTTGGTACCACAAAGCAGCAGCAAAAGGAAAGAATATTATAGTAATATTTACCCCATATGATGACTAATCTGCTCCTACTGCTTCCTTTTATAACGATTTTTTTTGTTTGTCTATAGGTAACCCCCCTTCTACCAAAAATTGCGCTGGTTTTGTTTATTTATTTTTTCTCATTTATGTCGCAATACACTGCAGTAAAAACTATAAAAAATAAGGCCCCTGAAAAGACCCCAGCAACAAAATAAACAAATAAACTCACCAAAGGAAAAAACAACTACATTTTGAACCTCAATAGCAACAAGACCCCCAAAATATATATGTATGTATTTTTTTAGTATGTCACTCTTTAAACAAAAGGCCAACGGAAAAAATTCAAACTGCCTTGTTAATACACTAGTTTTTGTGTTTTCTCTCTGTTATTGTTGCTGTTGTAGGGAGTAGAGTTTAACTTTTTAGAAAAAAGCTAAAAGTGTTAAATAAAAAAATGTGCTAAAATAGGCAAATTTGGAGGGAAAAATTCTAAGACTAAAGAGAAATAGCAGCTAAAACTGTTTTAGGCTAATTTTTGTTTACAATTCAATGAATCTGAAACAATGACTGTAAATTTTGCATGATTTATGGAAAATTATTTTATGACGTTGTAGATGGATGATTTGAATGTGAAAAGAAATAGCCAGTGAATAAAGATTAGGAAAATCTTTCATTACACTTTTTTACACTCTTTTGTCAGCTATAGTTTTATATGTATTCGTCAAGGCAAATTACGTTCTAAAAAAAGCTCCTTCAACCTTATTTTGGAAAGCATTTTAAAAGAATTCAAGTAACTCTTTCAAAGATTTCGAGGTTATTTTAAGTTATATTTTTTACCTGTTATATAAATGCTCTTTAAACCTCAATTTATAGAACATTTAAAAGCTTCAAATGACATTTTCTAAGATTATTTAGAATTCTAAAAATTAAAAAGTTGTATTTTAATTGATCCCATTGTGCAACTGAAAATTACTTAATATATTAATAATTATTCAATAAAACATTTAAAAGCTTGAAATGACATTTTTTAAGCTTATTTAGAATTTGCTTAATTTTTGACACATTGTGCGGAAAATGTAATAAAAATAAGAACTTTTTTAGGCTGTATTCTAAAAATTAAAAGGTTTTATTCTAGTTGATCCCATTGTGCATCTGAAAATTTCTTAATATATTAATATTTATTAAATACCTTAAAATATATATTAAAATATTTAATATATATTTTCTTGAAGATCTTTAAAACCCCATTCAAGCATTTCTGAAGCCATTGTGCAAATTATTTGCACAATACATGTACAATTTTTTGAATATATGTACATCTCTCTTTTTAGTCTTAATTTATTTGTTTTTTTTTTTTTTTTTTTTTTGAGGAAATAGTTTTTGATTATTTTCATTAAATACAATCTACAACTACAATGTTCAAACAGCCAGTTGATGAAAAGCCAACAAGCAACATTCCAAAGACAAAGAGCTTCCACCAAAAAATCTCTTCAATTTTATTTTTAACACAATAATTACTACCGTTATGAAAAACTTTGAACATTAGCTGTAGGGTGTTGAAAAAACTTGTCATGAAATTTCATTTCATCAAGTGTGTAAATGTTGTTCTTTATTTGTTTGAAGATCTTTAAAACCCCATTCAAGCATTTCTGGAGCCATTGTGCAAATTATTTGCACAATACATGTACAATTTTTTGAATATATGTACATCTCTCTTTTTAGTCTTTATTTATTTATTTTTTTTTTTTTGAGGAAATAGTTTTTGATTATTTTTATTAAATACAAACTACAACTACAATGTTCAAACAGCCAGTTGATGAAAAGCCAACAAGCAACATTCCAATACTCCAAAAAATTACAACAACAACAAAAAGTTTTGAAATAAAATACTTAAAATATTCATAGGAAAAATACAATTCCCATGAAAATGTCTGAATGTTTTTGAAGTTGGTCACTGCGTATACTTTTAGTTGTTTTTGTAGTAATTTTTGTGAAGTATGTGTTGTTGAGTGCAAAATTCTGATATTCCTCCACCGAGCAACCAACCAACAGCCCATTCAGCAAACAAACCAACACTTGCTCTTACAACCCATGTCATTTACAGTAAACAAATATCGGCAAAGAATGAGCCAAAAAGGTGGTAAATAGGGAGGCATTCATCCCACAGTGTTGTTTCGGCGTCAGCATTGTAGTCTTCTTGCTAACAATCAAACACATGCTTATGTGTGCCACACTTGAAAATATCATTTGCAGTGCGTGCTTGAAAATATGTTAAAGGGTTTAAAACCCATTCGTTATACAATTTTCCTCTTTTGCTACGTTTTTTTCTTTTTCTCTCTGTCTTTTGCTGGGTTTTATATTACAAATTTCATGCTTGATGTTTGTTTGGCTGTCAGTGTGCGAATTTAAATGTTTATTTGTACCCATATTTCCCTTAGACCTACAATTCTCTTTCCCTGTTTTTCCTCTTCCACCATTCTCGCTACAATTTTACAGAAATAAATACCAAAAAATATATAAAATTGTAAGTGCAAATATATAAAATAAACCAATATGCATGAATGTGAAATCAAATGCTTGTTTCCGTTTCCGCTGTGGTGGGTAATCTTTTACATTTTTACTCTTCTTTTTTTCTGGTTTTCATACATACATATAATATGTATGTACTATGTAAAATTGAATGTATTTATGTATGTAGGTGTGTAGCAAGAGTGGTTCGTACAAAAGATATTTTATCTGGTAAAGAAACAAACATATGTTGAAAATTTGGAAAATTCGTAAATCGATCTTCAAATAATGACAACATATACTTCGGTTACAAGGAAAATGTATTAATATTTAAACTCATTCTCACACAGTCATATGTTATGTTATTCATTTTACCTTTTCATAGCATTTTATCAGAATCTTTCTTTGCGCTAAAAATAGAAATTAATCCACGAATTAAATTTTTATTCAAAAGTTTTTCATCCAAGAAGCTTTAACTAAATTAGAAGCACTTCTAGAAAGAGCATAAAACTTTTCTTTTAAGAGTTTGTTTTATTAAAGCTAATCTTTTAAAAACTTTTCTTATAAAAGCCTAAAAGCTTTTTAAAAGATAATTGTTTTAAATCAAAACTTTCATAAAAACTTCAATGCTTTTGTTATAAAATATTTAGTTAATTTTTTTTAAAGCTTTTGTTATAAAAGCTTAAAATGTTTAAAAGCCTACTAAATCTTAAAAGCTTTTCTTATAAAAAATTAGAAGATTTCTTTTAAAAGGTTTTCTTATAAAAGCTTTCCGTATATCTTTCTTCCCAAAAAGTAAAAGAAAAATCTCTTTACAAGCGTTCTTGTTATAAAAATATAAAAGCTTATTTTTTACCAGCTTAAAAGCTTTTCTTATATATAATGAATTACTGACAAAGAGCTTCCACGAAAAAATCTCTTCAATTTTATTTTTAACACAATAATTACTACCGTTATGAAAAACTTTGTACATTAGCTGTAGGGTGTTGAAAAAACTTGTCATGAAATTTCATTTCATCAAGTGTTTAAATGTTGTTCTTTATTTATTTTTTTTTGCGTTTTTTTCATCCTTATGCACATGACATGAGTTTATTATGCATGCACACTTGCTCCTTGTGCTTTATATGTGTGAGTTTTATTTTTTGGGAAGGAAGCAACTTTAATGGTCAAGCGGATATTTAATTCAATTTGCTGATTTATTTATCTTCCCCTCTGCATCAGTAACTATCAAGTCATTTACTTTGGAGTGCTATTTGCTGTATATTTTGAAACATATTTCGTTGAAATCATGTTTAAGAACATTTATTAAAAGCAAAATAATATTAACGGATCAAGGCTGGTAAAGAATGCAATCCCTATGGGTATTATTTTTCTAACCGGATCTATAGATTTTGAACTTTGCTGCGTAAATTTAGTCGCATTCCAAAACATATCTTTTTTCATTCAAATATCTTTTTAAACGTACTACGCGTCAGATTTTGTTTTTTGGTTGATTAAATGAATGTTTGTTGCTTGGCCCTATTGAAATTAAAAAATATTTGGTTTGGATAAGCAAATCATATTAAATAAACTACTACAGGATACGACTCTGTCCTAAAATGAAATTTACAACAGTATTTTAGTGAGTGTGTGTGTCAGTATATGATATGACTTAGTGTGAGTATTTCCGGTTCCTACATACTTGAGTGCCCTTAGGGGTTTTCTGTATAATTGTTTTTGTTTTCTTCTTTTAGCTCCACAGAGAGTATTTCAAGCACAAATTTCATATTTCATGGACTGACTATATTTATTCATATTCAAACTCATACACAGACAGACCCCTTCATACATATTTGAACATGTAGGGATTTAATTGACTTGCTTTTATTATTATTTTTACATTTATTTTTTTTAATTCAGAAAAACTGTGAAAAAAGAAACATCATACATTTTGGTTTGGTACATTCATGTTTATAACCACTCAACTTTTGGTTATGAATTTTCGGAAAATTCATATGAGAAGCCAGAATAGTAAGGGGTACTGTAAAGCAATGAATGTGTGATGAGTTGTATTAAAACAAAAAAAAAAAAAACAAGAAAATAAAATCAACATCAGTAGCTGTGGCATCAACATCTATCCATCCTTTCTTCCTTCGTTCGTATGGTTGTGATTCATCATGCCAGCAATGCATTCATTCATCCATCATGCATTTATTATTATTTTTGCAACTGTGGTTGTTGTTGTTATGAGGCTTATGATATTTTAATTGTGTTTATTTAACGTTCCATACCCACTTACTTAATATTTCTCTCTCCGTTATACTTTTACACATTTCCCCTAAAATGAGAGAAAATTTTAACTCACTTTTGCCAAATTGTTGTGTATATGTTGAACAACCACTTTTGGTATGTTGCTTTTTTTTGACTAAATTGTAAATTAATTTCAGATTTTATTTACTAAAATTGTTTAAATATACATTTCCTCTTCTCCATGTATTTATGTATTTTTTTTTTTTAATTTCTACCATTTAACCTGTTCAACATTTTTATGGCCAATGCCAGCAACCACAACCCCAACCACCAGTCATTTTTAATTTTATATTTAAGTTTATTTATTTGTAATTATTTTTGCTTTCGTAAGAAGGATGTTAGTAAAAGTTTTTATCAAGTGTTAGATTTCTTTTAGTACTAAGAAATCCTACTGATCTTGCTGATCAAATTAGTCCATCCTTTTTTTGCAGGTCCTACACTTGATCATTTTTGTGCTAAATTAAGTTTAAAACATTTGCCATTTTTTTTTATTAGAACTTTCCTATTTCTAAAACTTTTTTCACAGTCCTCGTATTTCTAATTTATTTTTAACTTTTTCAACCACATATTAGAGTGTTTAGTTTAATTCAATTATATTATTTATTTCGGTAGCGGAAAACTATTTTCGAACAATGGAAAAAAATCTAAAAGTTAGAAAGTTCGTAATTATTGGAAAACAAGAAACAGTCTCTCACACACGCTACAAATTGCTGTGAAATTGGAAAATTATTTAATTGTGCACAGTGGCTTGAAGTGGTGTTTGTTTAGTTGAAGAATTTTTTATTTTTTTTTTTTTTTTGGGATATTACGTATGGAGTCTGTCAGACTAACTTACTACTCTATTTTTAGGAACCTAATAGACCCTGGTCTAATATTCAAAAATTTTTTTTAGACTATTCATTGGAGACCAACAGCTTCTCGTCTTGTAGTCTCTCATTTATTAGACTTGAGTCTATTAGCCGTTCGTCTAATGAATACTCATATATCAGACATTCTTTAATTAGACTATCTTCTGTTAAAATTTCGTCTATTGAACTATCGTCTATTTCTGCTATTAGAGAACCATCAATGACGTTCTCGTCTAATAATCTTTCATTTTTACACAGAGAAGCAAAAGAATCGGTAGATAAGTATCGTTTTCAAAAGTAAGTTGAACATGTTTCTTACCATTTAGACAACGGATATGTATAGACTTTAAATAACACCCAATTGTCATTTTGATAAGAACCGTTGTTATTTAAACAACGTGTTGTTGTCATTGCAAGACCGCATTGTTTTCATTTCGATTACGCTTCATATCATTTCGACAATGCACAATTGTCCACAACGAATCGTTTGATAATACATAATTAATTTTTGTTAACAACTGATGTTATTGAAAAATTATAAACGCCTTGGTGTCAACTTGATACCAAGCGTGATAATTTAAAAATGACTATTTTCCCTTTGTGTAGACTTCGTCTATTATAATCTTGTTTACTATTCTATTCTTGTTTATCCATTATAATCTTTTCTATCTATTGGACTCTTATCTATTACATCATTATCTGTTAGACTTTCTTCTATTAGATGTTTTTCTATTATTGCCTCGTCTAAGAGATTCTCGCTCAATAGTCTCTCATTTTTAGACTCTTTCATCTATTATACTTTTGTCCATTAGGTTTTCGTCTAATAGTCGCTATTCAATTCAATTTAATTTATACTATTTTATTTCGCCTAATCATATTTCGTCTAATGCAGATTTGTCTAATTCAGATCAATTTATATTATAATCTCATTTATTAAAATCTTAACTTCAAAAAACTCATTCATTTTACTTTTGTTTTTTTATATCAAATTTAATTAAATTAAATTAATTTAATTTAAATATTTAAGCATCCGATTTTCTAATAAATATTCTATTAGATCTTTAATAAAAATAAATTCTCTTTATTAGCAATCAAGTTTCATGATCGTAAAAACAACTTGCTTAATCATAACAACCTTTTTTATTTCTTAAATATGCAAAACTTTCCAGCTTTATTATTTAAAAACAGTTTATTTCTTTAAATTAGTTTTAAAATTTCTAATAATTTTTTTTATTTTTCTCTTATCTTTACAGGTAGGTGACAATGTATGTACCTCATTTGCAAAATTTTCGGTTTTATCTTAAATTTCTTACTTATTTCAAATAATGGGTGGGATGTATGCAATGCACACGTTTTTTTACTAAAACATTTAATTTTTATTTTATTTTTTGTTTAAATATGGGATTTTATTTTTCAGTTAAATGTTTTTTATTAAACCTTGCCAGTTTGTTTTAGTTAATGACTTATTCTTCTTAGAATATTTTGTTTAGACATTAATATATTTGGTCATTAAAATCGTATAATGATCATTTTTTGTTTGGTTTAAGAAAAAACAAATTTAATTGTACCAGTTTGGTTTCAGCAGGTAGGTAGGAAGAGTTTAATTTTAAATATAATAAATAATGAATTGAAATATTTTTTTGCTAAATAAATTTTATAAATGTAAGTCAGTATAAATTGAAATGTCAATTAAATGTTAGATACATATTAAACCAAATAATAAAAATGCATTCAAATGTATTGTATTATTAAAGCTTTTACTTTTGTATAAATAAAAAATATATTACCTGCCATTAATGATCAAATGTCCTCTATGACTTTCGATCACTTCTATCTTTGTGATTCATTGTGATCTGTTTGTTTATACACAAAATCCCATAAGATCTTCTAAAGCGATTAAGCAATTTATCCAAAAATCATTTACCACCAATATATTTTTCTTACATATATTTTTTGCATCTAAATGAATCATTATCACGCAAAAACTATCACATGTCTAAAGGTGGCAGGCACACCACAATCCAAGCAAATATATCAGCATGGAGGCAACATCATTACTCCTCCACTTCTCAAAATCATCATAAAACACAAACAATTTAGTTTATTTTTCTTTGGCTCTATGCCAACCAAAAAATTATGATTATAAAGATTATTTGGAGACGAAAATGTCGACAAATCAGCGGAGAATATTTTTTGAAGATAAAAATAAAAGAAATGGCACGATTAACCGAAACACACAGATGAAACAAAAAATAAATAAAATAATGAAACGAAATGACAAACAAAAAATAATTAATGTATTTATAAATTCTATTCTTAAATTGAGAAAAAACAAATGACAAACTCAGGTAATCAACAGCTAGTGGTAACACATGCATATGGAATGGAATTTTTAACAGTGGTGGCCGTAATAATGTGGACAAATTTTTTTATTTTTGTTAATACGTTTTCCATTAGGTTATGTCCTCGTAATTTCAGAGTAAGTTGTTAACCCTTTCAGTCTTTTAACCAATTTATTTCATTTATTACACTTTTGTTACGCTGTCAATATAATCATTATCGATCAGTTTTGTGTTTTTACGATTTTCATCAATTACACTTTCGTCTATTAGACTATCGTAAATAATACTTTGATCTATTGACTATCTTCTATTATACTCTCATCTGTCGGTCTCTTTTTCTATTAGACTTTCGTGTGTATTCTCGTAGCTTTTAAACTCTATAAGAATCTCGCCTATTAAACTCTTGCCTATAATACTGTCGCCTATTAGACTCTGGTCAATAAGACTATTGTTTATTATATCCACAGCTTTTAGACTCTCATCTGTCAGTCTTTATTCTAATAAACTCTCGCCTATTAGACTCTCATCAATGAGACTCCCGCCTAAAGGACTCTCGTCTGTCAGTTTCATTTCCATTAGCCACTTATCTATGAGACTTTCGTATATTATACTATGGTCTGTTAGACCAAAAAACGTAATGAGCGCTCTCACGCATACGTATGCTCGCACATGTATAAAAAACAAAACCAGATAGAGAGACTCTATTCCATTCTCTGTATTAGCCTCTCGTCGGTTAGATTATAAGCAATTAAGCTCTCGTCTTTTATACTATCTTCAATTACTCTCGTTCATTTATCTCGCTATTACACTCGAGTCTGGATTATTTTCGATCGAAAACACTATAACAATACTTAACTTTAGATTTTGTTAAACACAGTTCCTTATTAAAAGAGCAAAACTAGATTTATCTCATGTTTTTGTTTTGCAATTTGTAGAAATTTAATTTCTTAATGAAATTCTTAACTGAAAGATTCCAGACGTCGTATAAATTTTATCATTTTTTATCAGTTGAATTGAATATTAATTTAAAACAACTTCATATTAAAACATTTATAAGATGCTTTCATTAAACAAATAAGAAAAGACTAGTTAATAGATTTAACCTTGGCAAATGAAATGTTGTTAATCAAAAGACAATGAAAAAGTCGAATGAAAAAAATAAAATAATATAAATAACAAGTTTTAGAGCCTAAATTTATTAACAAATTAGCATTTTTATATATAAAAAATTAATAAAAAACTAAAACTTTTAAAATAGATGACAAACATCTTTAAAATCAACAAATCTGACTTTAAATCCAAAAAAGCATGCTTTACCACAGATACATTCCGAATTTGTTGTTAACACCAGCTTAAGCCAACTGAAGATTTAATAACAACATGTGAAGGAAATTATAGTTATTTTGTTAACATTTTTTATTTGCTTTCAGTACATTTTGGTTATTTTAAGTAAATAACTATAAAACCTGTATCATAAAAATTTATTTGGCCATAATAAAAAAAATAAAATCTGTACCTAACAAAAAATATGTCATTTTAGATGAATTTGTTGGATATTTCATATAAATATTAAGTTAACTTTTTGTTTGGTTTTATTGCTTTTTTTAATATATGTACATCATCCATTTTTTAGAAAAAATTCTTAACTCTTACACACAAACATGTTTATCAAGAACATCTGTTTTGTTTCCGACAATAACTGATGAAAAAATATATAAAATAAATGAACTTAAAGAAAGATGAAAATAATAAAATTTAAATGACATAATAGATCTTGTATCTGTCATTCGGCAAGAAAACAAAACATATTTTCATAAACGAAATACAAATGTTCAAGATTCTTAGTTGACACTCTAGGGCGGGTATTTAAATTGGTTAAAGTCAAGAAACTCAAAAATTTTGTATTAAAAACTGCTTATTTAGTCGCCTTAACATTACTTTGTTGAGACAACTAAAATATTTTCCTTACACAATTTTTTGTTTATTTTACCATTAAACGTTCAGTTTAAATTCCTGTATTACATTAAAAATTTATTATTGCGACCTTTTCAATATTTAGAATATATTTTTTGTCTTTTATTTATAGTTTTTTATTTCTTTATTCTCCTTTGTAGTCTTTGGCTATATATCATATTTTTCATTATTCATTAATTTATTTCTGTGCGTTTGTTTATCTATGAGGTTCGAAACATTTTGACGTTAAACACTTGTTTAAAATGATGTTTAAATTTAATGGCCCAAAATTAATTATATTGAGGAGATGTTGTTCTTATGTACATGTATTTTTTTAGTATTTTTAATTTTTTTTTTTTTTGCTATTTTCCATAAATATTTTCCCAGCCATCTATTTTAGTTCATTTTGAAGTGAAATAAATTGTTTGAAATGTTTATAATTGAAAATATCATTATTTCAGGGTTTTTCTTTTAAACATATATTATTTTTGTTATAATGAAAAATTAGACATAAATTAGTTAAAAAAATAAATTAATTTTATTGGGGGAATATTTAAAATTTTCTAGATAAATTTATGTGGCCATTAAACAATTGTTTTTGCAAGCTTAAGGTAAATAAATATGATGAGGCCAATTGCCAGTATTTATGGTGTTTTTTTCAGAGAAATTGATTTTATTATACAAGTTATATGGGCATTTCCACCGAAAAGTTCACAAATTTATTCTTAAAGTGTCCACTCTCTTGCTTACAAAGGGCACACTAAAGTAACGATAGTCTTTACCTTCGTTTACAAAGTGTACATCTGTGACGAAAGATGAATAGAGCCACAAGGTGGATAGACGCCTTCGGATGTATTGATTCTTTGTCAAACTGCTGAGTTCTCATTTCCTTTCACTCTCACATCATTTAGTTTCTCATTATAATAATATATTGTAAAGTATTTTAAATATAAACGATTCTATTAACAAAATTATTTAAAAAATTATTATGCTCCTTTTTTTCTTGTCAATAGGGCTATTTTCTTTTAGACTTAATTCCGTTAAACTTCTGTAATTAGACTTTCGTTTATTAGTCTATAATTCTATCTATTATAAGTATTCCCTCCATAAGACTGTAATGTGTACACTCTCTTGTATTGTTCTTTTGTCTATTAGGTTCTTGAATGTAAGTCTTCCGACTATTAGATTTTTGTCTGTTAGTCTGTCTATTTTTCGATAAGACTCTTGCTTATTAGACAATCGTCTATTAAACTTTTATATATAGAAGACAATTGTCTGAAAGACTCCCGACTTTAAAACTCTTATTTATAAGACTCTCGTCTTTAAGAATCTCTACAAGACTTTCATCAATGAGACTCTCGTATATAATACTCTCGTCTATAAGACTTTTGTCACTTAAACCAAGACTATTTATTGTACTTTGTAGACTTAGACTTTTCTATATTGTATTATACTATCGTCTATTAGTCTATATTCTATTAAATTCTTCTTTATTAGTCTAAATTATATTTATCTCTCTTTTAATGAAAATTTGTCTATTAGTCTCTAGCCTATTTGACCATCGACTGTTATACTCACGCCCAATTAACTTTTGTTTTTAACTACCTGGCTCTCTTCAATTCTTCTATTCAATCTATATTTTTTCGTCTTTAAAACTTTCTCTTAAAAAAACAATATCAAAACTTTAGCCTAGTTGTTTAAACTCCTATATGTATGCTATACATTTTATATATGCATATTTTTTTTTTATAAAATAATCTCGAATCGAAAGAAATAGAGATTACGAGTTAACATTACACATCCATATTTTCACTCTAAACTAAATTAAAATTCCGACTAGTGCTAATGAATTCTATTTGTTGTGAAATTCACCAGAAATAAACCAAGTCACACAACTAGAAAAAAGTGCAAAAATAATTTGCCAAAAGTTTATTTTCTTCGCATTTCATGTCACCAAAAACACCAGCGAAAAAATAATATACAAATTATGGTTGATATTTAGATATAAAAAAATGTGTACTATTTTTTGTGTAGCTTTAACAGAGGACCCTGAGAAGTACTACAAAAAATAAAAGATCAAAACAAAATTAAGGTCAAACTTGGCAAAAATAATAACAACAAAAGGAACGAAAACTAAATTTAATATTTTTTATACTCAACCAACCAACAACTAGCCCATTTTTTGAAAACCACAACCAGATTATATTTTTTTGCTTCGTATTTAAATTTTTAAGAAAGAAAGAAAGTAATGCAATGTTGCAAAGAACAGTTGTGCAAAAGAAACGAAGGGGGTAAAATGAATTAATAAACTCAAGTTGAATTTGAAAAATGTACAAAATATATAACAACAACAAAAAAAAAGAAACAGAAAAATTATACATCAAGAATTATAAAGTGCAAATAACGGTACTAAGAGAATCATACTTGGGAAAAAATCTGCCCTGCAACAACTTTAACAAAATGAAGAATAAAATTAGGCAACAAAACTGCACATGAGAAAGCCAGTTGCAGAAAAGTAAAAGTGTTAACTCTTATTCATATTTTTAGTTTTTGAAATGTTTTCTACTTTTTTTATGTGAACTTCGAAGAGCTTAACTATAAATTTTCTACCTAAAATAAAAACCCACTCTTTCAAAGCCCAGCTTACTGTCCCCTCTACTTTAAAATTTTTCCCATCTACTTTTCACTTTAAGCCAAGAAGATTATAACTTTGGTAGCATTAAACCGTTAAGCAAAGAATACAAAAGACAACAAAAAACTTGCAATATAAACTGGTTGGTTGAGTTTTTTTTCAATAATTTTTTTTGCACCAAGAACTGGTGAAATTGCATTTTTATTCTTTACTTGCTGAAGAACAAGAAAGTAGCTGTGACAGTGACTGCTGCAGCAGGAAAAAGAGAAACTAAATTACAACCAGAATATTTACACAAATAAAGCAATAAAGAAAAAAAGAAAAACAACTGAGGGGAAAAAAAGAAATCATTAAAAAATATTTTTCAAACCAGAGGCCCAGCCAGTCTCAAAGAACTTTTTGCACACGAAGTGCTAAACATGACTTCATGAAAAAGGTAATAAAGTGTTAAGAAATCGTTTGTTTTTTGTTGTTTTCTTATAATTTATAAGTGACATGACACAATACCATCAAAAGATACATAGACAAAGTGGGAGAAAAATAAAATACAATGAAATTACAGAACAGTGGAAAAAGTTGAGCGAATTTTTCCCAGGTTCCTACTTTAACCCTTGTTCTTGTAGACACTTCGTTATTGATTATTCGGTATTTAAGTCAGAAAATTATTCGATTATTTTGTCACAATTGAAAATGACTAGCCACATAAGAAAACATTTTGTGGAATCTTATTTGTTAAGCCGTAAGTTATACAAAGTCTCCCAGTACCTCACTACCATCATCTTTCATACAACAAGTGTATTTTATATAAAATTTTAGCTTACTCGAATTGCGATCTGGACCTTTCTAAACACAATACGACTTTGATCTAGCATTAGCTTTTGCCGAGCTTCTGACAGAAGTGTTTGTTGTTTTTCGAAAGATTTTCTTTTCGATCAAGGTTTTTCTTCATAGCTGAAGTATTCTTTATACGCTTAGACTACGTGGGCGTAACCGGTAGATCGATGTTCGAATTTATCAAATAAGCCAAAGAGAACACAATGGGGTAAATCTGGTCTGAATAGAGTTTTCTCTGAACATACCTAGATAAGAAATTTAGGAAAATTCTCATTCATCCGACAGACTCATAGAGAACAAAATCCGACACCATCATTCTAGATAATACCCAGAGACACCGACCCCATCTCATATCATTTCAAGAAATATCCGAGGAGGGTAATTCGTTATGTCTGTCTAAAAAAATGTCTGCAGAAGTTGTCAAGAAGGTTAAGGATCAGCAGAGATTCGAAACGCTAAATTGCAACTTTCAGAAATTGTTGGACTTATACGAATGATAAATCAATTCAGTTGTATAATTAACTGGCTTCTACACGAATCAAAATCTGCTTCAAAGTTTACTGAACCTTCTCACAAATTGAATACTTTTGATGCACCCAAGTGAGTTCCAAGTATATAGTATAACCTAACATATAAAATTACTAGGTATAGTCTTTGTCAATTTGTTCCAAAAAAAAACCCTTTTTTATACAACCATTTTCATTTAATTTAAACCACTTTTGATAAATTTTTCTTAATCTTTCATCAAACTTGACACAATTTTATTATTAATGTTTTTTTCAAACCTGGCATCATAAATCTCATCTCAGAAATAACTGACACACTTTTAGTCCAATTTTAATACACTTTTTTCTTAAAAAAAAAACAAATAAAACAATAACAAATTGTTGTCAAATTTGATGGCTAATAAAAGGTGTGTGTGTGGCTTATTTATCAAAATTTTGTTCCATCAACTCGTAAATCTAGACCACTGTGCGTGTCATGAATGTTAAGTTTGGAATAAGACGAAAGGGAATAAAATAAAAACATTATTCTGAATCAAAATAATTCAACGAGCTACAATAATAATAATAAACTTCTTTTTTTCAAGTTTTATTATACTTGTTGTTGTTGCTGTTATTATAACATACATTTACCGTTATGTTGACCGATTATTTAACGGTTATTGTTATAAGAATGTTGTTGTTGTATGTCGCCTTTTTTATATACAAATGTTTAATTTTTTTCTCTCTGTTTTTGTTGCTTTTGTCTTTATGAAAAGAATCAAGTTTTTTTTTTGCTAAATCTTATTAAAATATATAGAACTCTTTAGAAGAAGAAGAAAAAAACTTCTAAACAAATTATTTAATGGCGAGAATTTTAAAAGAGTTAAGTTACCAGTAGTTGAAGTATCAACACACAGTAGTTTTCATTAATAAGTACTAAATGCTAATATTTTTTTAGACGTGTTTCGAATTAATTATTATTGGTTCTTATATTCCAACCCACTCATGTGTTTGTTGTAACACACATTTGTGTTTTTAGTTTTTTGTTTTAGCCTCAAGTAAAAAATATGTCTAATGCAAAAAATACTTTAATTTTAAATTGTCCAAATATTTATTTCTCTTTATTTAGAAACTTCAGACTTGCCGGTACGTGTTTGATTTTTTGCAATTTTTTTTTTTTTTTGTACAAATATGTTGACAAACAACAATTTTTAATGGAAATTAATTTACATTTCTCCTTTTTACATTTATTTAATTTTTTTTCCTTGGCAAAGCGACATCATTTAAATTTTTTTTAAAGTGAAGACTTTTTTGCACGGTACTTTGTTTAATTAAAGTTTGAAACAAGTTTCGCCAGAAATTGCTTTGTAAGTGTTTTTTTTTGGTCTACCGCTAGAAAGATTTTTAAAAATTAATAAAAATATTATGACCAAAAATATTAATTTACAAAAAATGAGTCTTAATTAACAAGATAACCTTTTTTACTTTCGTTTTTATAAAAAACCTTAATTTTTCTAACTTCCAAATGAATGTGGAACGTTTTTCACTTCCAAAATTTGCAATAATTGAAGATCGCTTTCATTTCAAGTTATATCTAAGATTTATAAACTCTTCCCATTTTAAAAGTAAATGAATATTATTTACATATCCAGCTTCCACAGCAAATCTCGGGTCCAATTTCTATTTATTTTTGAAATACAACTTCCAAAGTAATCTTTTTTCTTAAGCAAAAGCGGTTTTGTGTGTTTTAACTGCTGAATTTTAAAAAACGATCGTAGATTGTAATATTCAAAACAATCGTAGATCGTTTTTGAAAAGAAATTTGCCATCATATGGATATTTTATAGATACATGTTTAAACATATTTTCAAAATATCGCAGCATCTTCTTTATTCTTTCATTTCTCTAATAAACGTTGGTCTATTATATTTTGAATGTTTGTGTTTGTCTTCCAATAACTGAATCCAATAACGAAACTATCTCTACAAACATTATTTTATTCGGAAGTTTGGCGATATTTTAAGGTTCAGATAATACTGAACCAAGTTAATCCAAGGTTCGTTTCCACGACAATTAGATCTACGCTCCGGAACGACTCGAATCATACTCGACCAAAGGTTGTCAACCCAGCGACAGTTGAGTCATTCAAAGGATTTCTCACTAGCAAACAGTCGAAACAATTACAACAAATAAAAGTTCAACTAAATCACTAACCAACATTATCTAAATGTCCATACAGTCAAATAAGTATTTATTGTCCATTTCATGTTTTGCAAGCATACAGAAAGCGCATTTTAAATTCGACTTACTCCTCTAAAACAGTTTTTTTTCTATTCGATAACTGACTCGTTTATGTGTATACAACTGTTGGCACTTTATTTTTATGGTCAACGCGAAGTTGCAGCCAACTTAATATGGTTTTTAAAGAACGAGTGAAAAAAAAAATACAAACGTTTTATGACAACTACTCCGACGTCATTGTCGTTGTTTTAGCGAGAAAAAATGTACATGCTAAACTTGTGGCAGGTAACAAGAAACATGGAATGAAAATCTAGGCTAAACTAGAGAAATTTATATAAATCCCCATTTACTTCCGTTGAGTTGTTAGTTGTTTTTTTTCTTCTAGGTTTGCAGTTACTTTCTAATAAATATTTTGTTTTTATTTAATGTGACTTGTTATTATTTATTACTGTTGGCTTTATGGCCACTTTTTCATACTAAACTGATTTTAATGAATTTTAAGCTAATTATTACATTAACATGGTTGTAATAACTTCAAAGTTATAACACTTTTAATTTTTTAGGGGAGGGGGAAGGAGTAGGAAACATAAAATACTAGGTTTGAAAGCTATCAATTAAAGTGTATGCAAAATTTGAAAATAGCAATTTTGAATTTTATTATATGTAATAAGCATGGTTTACTATAAAAAGAAAGTATAGTTATTTTAAAACATTTAAGAGTTTTTCATGCGAGGTGAAGATACACAGAAAAAACTTACATTGAAAAGTAATGATTTAAAAATCTAAAAAAAAACTTTTTCATTTCTTAGTCGTTAGAATTTGAACTTATTATTTTAACAACTTGATGATGTTGGAGGCAAGTACTTACAACGCATGATTACAAATCACAACTTACATAAGTGCTTACCGAATTCGAACCTGGATTTCTTCTTTCTCTGTGTGTAAATATGCAAATATAACTACAAAACTCTAAATAAAGTACTAACTTACATATATAATACATTTCATTATAAGAGTACTTAAAAGTAATCTAGACGGTAATTAGAAGTCATTGATAAGTAATTTTTTGTGTAAGTAGAGGCCATTACTGAGTCTGCTGGTTACATATTCTTTATAGAACCTAACAGTTTTGCAATGAAATTTTAATAAAAAAATAAAACTTAATTATAAACGCATTTTTGCTTTACTCATTCGCTTTTAAATACCCACCGTAGACAGTGGCAATTTTACGTATTTATTTTTTTGCTGAGTTGTTATGGCGGAAGTGCTACCATTTATTTATTAATGTCTCAATTTAACCTTTCTCGTTATCTTTAGCTCTTTTTTTTCAAAGTATTATGAATATTAAGTTATTTAAAATATTTTTTTTTTGCTGTTTTACAACCTTGACCTCCCACTGTGATTTTATGCAGTTTTAGACAATTTTTTTATTTATAAAAAAATTAACAGTTTATTTTTTTTCTCTTCTTTTAACTCAACACGACATTTTTGTTTATTATTTATCGTTAATAAATTTAATTTAAATGTTTATGCATTTTATATGATAAATTATTTGTCTTTTAAATTTACAAATAACAGTTTTGTTTCTTTTCTCAAAAAAATATGCAAATTTTTTCTTAATTTGATTTATTTTATTTAAATCATTTAAATGATATTTTAATGCTGGGCAAATCAATCATAAATTATATTTTGAAAATTAAATCTAAAAGAAAAAAATGATAAAATATGAGGCTAAAGGAGAAGACGAAAAAAAGATTTATGTTTCTTTAATACTAACAGTAAAATGTGCTAGAGACAGTATTTATTTAAATAAAATAAATTGAAATTTAAATTATAAAAAAAAACTAAACAGTTTTTTGTTAAAATAGATTTTAATCTTATTATAAATCAATTAATATTATATTTATGCATTAAAAAAAATTAAATGAGAAGGTCGGACTAACGTCTGCATTATTTAAAGAATAAGAAGTCAAAATAGCAAAAACATTTACTACTTTAATTTTAATTAATTGATTAAAAACTAATTTGGAATGCAGCTGTTTAAATAATTAATGGATTTATTTTGAATTAAGTAAAGCTCAAGGGTGTTTTATAAAATGCTTTAGATTAAATAAAGAAAGCATGATTTCAATGTACACTCATCGAAGCTGTCAAATATGTATTTATTTATGACTTTTAAAATCGTTTAAGAATATTTAAGGCAAGTACACCTTTACATCGTTAAAGGACATAAAATGTAACATATTTTTAGGCGCTTTTTAAATATATAGCCTACTTTTCAGTAAATGTCTTTTTCTTTTACTATCTTTTATGAAATAAATATTCATAGCCTATTTTTAGGCATTACTACTCTCTGTCCAAACATTTCAAATAACCATCAAGCGGTTGTTTTCAATTCTTTTTTTTCTTCTCCTTAAAAATATTTTTAATATTTTCATAATATTTAAGCTTTGTGTGATTTGTTTTACAAGCATTTTTTTCTCAGCAGTTGCTTTATTACCCGACAGCTGTCAACAGTTTTATTTTAATAGAAAAAATATTTATTTTTGCTCCTTTTTTACTATAAAACAAGATAGCAAAAAAAGCACTTCTTAATATGTATAAATAGCGAAATAAGGCGAAAAACTCTTACTATATAGATGTGCTTGCTCTTCAAACGACTTTTATTGCTTGATAATATTCAAACCATATTGTGTCATGTTGTTAGAATATTTTAAAAATACTAAAAGAAAATATAACAAAAAACACGCAACAGAACAGAAATTGTATTTGAGAAAAAATAACTAGAAACTGGAGAGATTTTGATGATGACATGATGACTAAAAAGTAGGTGGGGCCCACAACACAAAATTGTTGTTGTAATGGAAGAAGTAGCTTAAGCATCCTCATCATCTTCATAGTCCTTCAAAACACAACATAACAAAAACAGTTTATATAACAAAATCCTACAACAACAGCAAAAAAAAGTTTAGTACAAAAATAAAAGCAGCAAAAATGGAAGTTGTAGTAGTTGTAGCAATCATGCTAGCAGTAGTAGTAATACAACACAAACGATGACATTGATTGATGATGATTAACAATGTTGCAATTTTTATTGCTTTAATTTTATTCCAAACAATTTTATTATAGAAATATAAATATATTTTTTCTTTTTCACAACTTAGAACAACATGCAAGAACAAACAGAAAATTATTATACAATCTAAATAGAGTACAACATTATTCAGCAGGCTATTTTATTTTACTTTTTTTTGCAAGATATTTTCTTGCTTGAAAAGACACAAAAATGACGTTTATATAGTTTGTTTTTGAATATGATCGAGCATCTTAAAGTATGATATAGATATTGTGTGCAAAAAATTGCAATAAAACTTGTGTTTATATAAAATTGATATTATATATTAAACTTGTTTATATTTTATGTATAAAATTAATTTCATAAAGCTAAGAAAACTCCCGAAAGTATGTTAATAATTTTATTTAAAAACAAGTTTAAATAATTGGTTTATTGTGAATGGTTTATTTTGAGTTTCATTAAGTTAATAAGACTACTAAAACTATGCTATGTTTCATTTAGATGCTCGTAAAGTGTGCTGAAGTTTTCCCCGGTTTTCATTATTGTTTAATAAAGATATTGGTAGTTTATTGTTGAATTTTTTAAATAAAAAATGTTTTTAATAAACCAAAAATAAACTATTAATATTTTTAGGAATATGACTTTTATACAAAAGCCCAAAAGTACGCAATGAAAAGGATTTTTTACAAGAACGTTTTAACATTATTTTAAACATTTTAAAACTCTTAAAAAAGTATGTTTTTTTAGATATTCGAAAAGTATGCTAAAGTTTATCCTCACTTTTCAAAATTGTCCAATAAAGTTATTAATGGTTTATTGTAAGAATTGTTCGTGTAAAATGTGCTTAATAAAACAAAAATAAATCATTAACATATTTATGATATACAAAAGCTCAAAAGTATGCAAATGTACAAAAACAGTCATATAAACATATTAAATTTTTACAAATATCGACAAAAACGTTTCAACAATCTTTCAAACATTTCTTTAAAATTTCTCTTTAAATGTTCTATATTTTATCTTTTAATACTTTATTCAAAAAAAATTAACATTTTATTTCTAAATTGAAAAGCTTTCAAAAAAATGTATAATTCTTCTGTTCATAATACACTTCAATGCATCTTTTCGTTTGAAAACTACAAAAACCAAACCAAACATGTCTTGTCTTGTATTCATTACAAATTAATCTAAAATGTTTCCACCTTAACAAATTGCTTAATGAAATGTATATTTTCTTCTATATTTTATTCTCCATTTCAATGTTTTTTTTTTTTTTTAATATTTTTTGTCGGAGCTTATAAAATTATCTCTATTTATATGTCATAGACACAAATAGCCTGAAAATATGCTGTAAATAAATGCAAGTAGCAGCAAAAGTCGTTGTAGTAGTAGTAGTGGCAGCCAACAAAGGAACATACATACATTTGCAATTATATTAAATTTAACTTAATTAATTTCATTTCTTTCTCCTTTGTTCATTCGTTTAATTGAAATAATTTACTTTTCACTTAAATGCACATGGATAATAATGGTAGCAAGACATAACATGGGCATAAAATATATATGTTTTATTTTAAATTTTCCTTAGTAGATACACGATTAGACCGACCTTAATTATCAATGTTTTGACCATGGTTTATGAAGGAAGGATGTACAAAAAGTATAATATGTAAGAAATAATGCTATTTATAGTTTAATAGGTTAAAAAAATATGTATATAATTTTTGTAGATCATAATATGAATTATTAAATTAGGAGCTTATAAAGTTTAGAAAGTTTTGCCTATATAGAAGGAAACATATTTTTGTACAATAAAGCATGCTTACAGCTCAAATTTTCATGGTTTAATATCGATCAAGTCTTAATTATTAGTCTATTGTTGCTACACACTACTTTTAAGTCAATAGTGTTTCTCCTATATTTACATTCATTGCGGATCCTTTTGACGTGAACAGTTTTATCTTGTATTTTAACGAGTGAATAAAACTCCTTAAGGTAGGCAATGCATAATTTTCTAATGTAAAGCTCGAAAGTATGGAAATTGAAAAATAAAAGATCATTGAGGAAAATCTAACAATTTTAAACTATTTATGATGTAAGATCTAATAAAGCATAGCAATCCCTAAACTTTTTATCCAATATTACCGCAAAGATAAAACATTTTCCCAAGAGTATGCTATTTTTCTTCTATAAAACATATTGACGTTTCATAATTAACTGTCTATTTTAATTAGCTATATTATTTAAAATTATTTATCTATGTTAAAACCCACTTAAAATAGTATTGTTTTATAAAACAGCAACTCAAACTCTAAAGCATACATTAAAGATTTTTATAATTTGTAGCATATTTTTATGAGCTGAATTGAAAACAATTTATGAAAAATTTCATTATAACATTAAAACATTACTTACACATACACACACTATCAGCAATACAAAACTTTAACAGATTGACATTTTAATAGAATTTCATTCAATATTTCATATCACTTTACAAACCAGCATTTTACTAGACAAAAGATGAACAAAAATATTGTCAAAACCGAACGAAGAAAAAAACTGAAAATAATAATAAAATAACATGGAAATTAATTTAACATTTTGTGATTGATTGTAAAGTAAATTTTGCACACAAAAAAAAAAAACATAAAATGCTAAAGAGCCAAAAAATATATACATGTATATAAAAAAGAAAGAAAGAAAAATGGCAAGGGAAATTTCCCAATATTCTATTGACATTGTGGTACATAACAACCAACATCATTTGTAGTTAAGGTTTCTGTTCTGATATAGCTGCACATCAACACAAAAAATATACATACATATAGACGAGTGAATGATAAATGACAGTAAAATAAATAAATCTGTGTACTAAATATACAACTAAGTAAAAGCTTAAAACAGAAGCATTACACAGTAGTAGGGATTGGGGGGCGAAGTTGCGCTTATAAAAATATTTTCACTACAACGTTATTATTCCTCCTTTGCTACGCTAAAATTAGACTATAGAATTTTTGCAACACCATCATACTATCATACAGCATTGAAAAACAGTACAGACAATTGAATTTTTAATTGAGTTAACAATAAGTTTGAGCACCTAGAACAAAAAAAAAAAGAAGTAGAAAAACATTCTATGTTTGTACGAGTTGAAGTTGAATAAACTTTTTTGTTCCTTTTTTCATACAAGACAACATGAACAAATTGAATTTACCTTTAAAAAGTATAGAATAGAAAAAAGAAGAAAAAAACACAAAAAAACTGTAAAATAAACAGACTTTTATTGATAGACATGTAGACAACATGATAGTGGATGTATTACCATGTCTGAAAAGTAATCAATACTCGATGAAAAGATGTTGCAATGTTCCATAAGAACCTGAACACGAACATGAGCATGAACTAAGAAAAATTTAATAAATAAAAGAAATTTTATAATAATATTCATTGTTTAGGAAAATGTAAAATTGAATTTGTTGTAGATATGTATTAAAGAGTTTTTTACATGAATTTGTTTAAAGTTTTAAATAAGTTTGGGAATTGTATTAGGGTTTTAGGTTTTTTGGTAGTACTACATTTCCAGTCGGCAGCATTAAGAATGCACTCTTTTCCCGATAAAAAAAATTGCTGCTATCTTGAGCGTATGTTGCATTTTGAATTCAATTAAAAAGGTTTATTGGATAGCCGTAGGAAGGGGTTTTAAGTTTTCAGTCACTCCAATCACCGACTTGTAATCCATCGGCTTTATGTCATCATGCTCATACACAGTGTGACACTTTTTGACGTGTCATGATGAAACATCACAAACTTTCTTAAATATTGTTATTTACACTTTTCAAGTAGTGCTTTTTCCCTCAATTTCCCAGTTATTCCATGTTCTTTAGTTTCTCCATTTGCAAAGTTAATCATTGTTTATAACTCATTAAATTTTAATATCGATTATTTGTTTCCTCTATTTTTCCAGAAATTGTGTTCGTTTGTACATTTTTTAAATCAATCTCAACATTCTAGCAAAAACTCGCTCTCTGGTTAATATTTTCTCTGGCTCTTTTTATTATTAAAACAAAAAAAAAACTTACTCAACAACTTCTTTGTAAGCGAAATTGCAAGTACTTCTTTCACCCGCTATTAAGAGAGTGTAGAAGTACTTGCATCCAATGTCATAACTGTGTTAAAATACTGAGTTAAAATACTAATGAAATACTAGCCAATAACAACAGCACTAGTGTGTTGTAATTGGCTAGAAACATGAAATTAAATATGTGGAGCCTGGTTTAAGTTAGAAGCCATAAAAGGAAACTTTTTGGTACTTTTTCGTTTTTTCAAAAGGTACTTTTAGAATATTTTATAATATTAAACCTAGGAACATGAAATTAAGTACATATGTAGATTCGGAATTAGATGAGAACCCAAAAAAGTTGATTTTTTGTGCTTTTTCGTTTTTCAAAAGGTACTTTTTGAGTTTTCTTTAGTAATGAACGTAGAAACATAAAATTAAGTATGTAGAGTCCGAATTAGACAAGAACACGTCAAAGACGATTTTTTGGTACTTTTTCGTTTTACAAAAGGAGCTTTTTGAATTTTCTATAATATTGAACCTAGAAACATGGAATTAAGTATGTAGAGTCGAAATTAGACGAGAACCGGAAAAAGTAAACTTTTTGGTACTTTTTTGTTTTTAAAAAGGTACTTTTTGAATTTTCTATAATATTGAACCTAGAAATATGAAATTAAATATGTAGAGTTGGAATTAGGTGAGAACCGGAAAAAGTGCACTTTTTGGTACTTTTTCGTTTTACAAAAGGTACTTTTTGGGTTTTCTATAATAATGAACTTAGTAACATGAAATTAGGTATGTAGAGACCGGATTAGACAAGAGTAAATCGATAGGAATTTTTTGACACTGTTTCGTTCTGCAAAAGGTACTTTTTGAATTTCCTATAATATTGAACCTAGAAACATAATATTAAGTATGTAGAGTCGGAATTATGTGAAAACCGGAAAACTTGAACTTATTGGTATTTTTTTCCTTTTTTTTAAATTTTCCATATGTCATTTTTCAAAATTTGGTGAAATATTTAAGAAAAAAAACCTTCAATATTTTTCGAAATATGTAAAAATAAGTATTTTGCGGTTTAGTTTTGTGCGTTCATTCTCTATATCAATTATGGTTCATATGCATTGTTCAATTTTAAGTTTTGATCGAATTTCATTTCTTAGCATTTTCATTTTTCACTTTATATTTAATCTATATCGAAATTAAGGTTCATATTTTCAACTCAGTCGTGAGTACTCTAACCATTCCATTTCTAAATCGTTGGTGGCACTTTAACACATCCCATTTCCCATCAAATCTGTTATAAAACTTGTAATTACGACTTAATCAATTACTTCCTTATCTCAAGCAAAACTTATACTTTTAGAGACGAAGAGAAAACAAACTGTACTAAAAAATAATTCAACAAATTTGTTAAATCGTTCTTTAAACCAGTCACAATCTTAAATAGAAAGTTTGAAAAGCTTAAATTTCTATAAATTTTTCTTAAGCCATTTCTTAAATATGTATGTTTGTATGTTGTTTAGAATATAAATTTGTTATTCAATTCTAAAGGTTAAAAACATTAAAGCCAAATTTATTTATACATTTGCAAATTTTTTAACTAATTTAACGGTTTCTATTCTTGAACGTCAGAAACAAACAATGAAACAAAAAAACAAAAACATAGATGACACACAAAAGAAATAGATAAACTAGAATGGAAAGACAATAAAATTTGTATTCACTTCATTAGCATGTGATTCCATCGCTTTTTTAATTCATAAATTTCTTAAATAAAAAGTCTTAGAAAAATGATGTAATAAAAATATTGTATGATGATTATGGCTTGAAAGTAGCCAATAACAACAACATACTAACCAGCATGGGTTTTGTTAGTGTTGTTGCGGTGCTTTTAGTGATTAATAAACTTTGTTTTGAAAAGAAATTAACCATTTACCACAAATTATTTAACTTTTTTCCTTATGTATGTATATATTTTTTTCTTTTTTGGTATTTGCTAATGTATTTTTCATACATATTTTTTCTTTCTATTTTTTATTTTTTGTTAATTTAATAGTAAAAGTTTAGTTTAAGCTTGGCTTAGTAAAAGGTGGGTTCACTGAACTTTTACCAGTTTAGGTAATGGTAGTTTGTGGGGTCTTGTGTTAATTTAATGTTTCGAATATCTAATTAGTTTAGAAGTTTATGTTTGTTTATGTGTGTTTGTGGCTTTGTATTTGTATTGATTTTAATAATTATTGCTTATTATTATTTCTATTTTCATAAATTTAAATATGAAAGGTGGAGATATTAGTTTTTTTTTGTTATATTAAAATTGTTTGATTTGTTAATATACATTTAAGTTAAATGTTAAAGGTGTTTGAAATAAGTAAAAGTATTAATTGAATAATTTTGTTAATAGTTTACATTTGCTTTAGATATCCCTTCTAAAACAAATTTTAATCAGTCATAATTCGGTTATTTTATTGGGAGGTTCACAAAAAATTTTATTAATTGAAAGTGACTCAATTTAATAGATATATGATTAAGGTTATAGCTCTTTCGACTTTTGAAAATGGTAAAAATTTGTATCATTTCGATAACAAATGAATCTGCATTATGTTAATTATGTGCAATACAATAAAACATTATTTAAGCTTCTGTTCTTTTGTTTACTGGGAGATAGACAAGTAACGATTGTCTTCTATCTGTACAACAATGTGTTCATTCGTCGCGAATGTTCCAATTTAACAGGCATGGGGATAATGATTGCACAATGTAATTAATTACTTAGTCAATTACAATTACTTGTAATGTGTAACTTGGCAATAACAAAATACAATTAAACAGAGAAAATATAAATATAATAAGACGACAGCGAGTATTGTTGTACGTATGTATACACTTTGACAACGGATGTTATTAAAAAATTATAAACACTTTATTGTCAATTTGGTACCAGGCGTGTATATTTCTTTTTTTCTTTGTGTACTTTTAAGTGTAATTGAGGTTTTTCCAATTACCAGAACTTGTAATGTGTAATTAAACAATAGCCAATTAGATACCATTAGGAATGAAATTTACAATTAAAAATGTAATTCTAAAATTTGAAACTTAAATTACAAGTAATTTTTAGTGAAAAAACTTTAATTACTTCAAATGTAATTGCATCTTCATCGCAATGTAATGATTTTTTTAAGTCTTTCTTTAAACTAACTTAATTTTTTATGACATTTCCTTTACACACAACTCTTTTGATTTTTTATTTTAAAAATGAAAAAAACGTTACATTAAATTAAATATTTGTTTGTACCAAAGGTACTAAAAATTTTATGAAAAAATTCACAAGTTGAGAAGGTAACTGACAAAGAGTACACTTTAAATATTAATCAAACGAAAAAATCCTTTGTGTTACTTTACTCATTTGTAACATGTTTGTGTTGTAGCTTCGAAGCAAAGGAAAATTGTTGAAATTATGATGAAAAGACAAATATGTAAAATGAAATGAAGGAAAAACCAAATTTACAAATATTTTATAAAATGAATAAAGTTTCAAAAGGTTTTACAGCTTACAGTGGGCAATGTTATAAAAATTTTCAATAAAGAAAAATATCTTAAGAAAATGTAAGTAGCAATCGATTAAACCTTGACTTATGTAAAGCCTTAAGTTCTAATAAAATTTCCACGAACAGTAACTAAACTATTTGTCGAAGATCTTAACAAAACCCAATCTTTAGAGTGGGCATTAATATTAAATAATATTGTCAATGGACGTAACGACTCTCCAAAAAGTGTCGTGATTTCCATGGACGTTATTACAAACTAAAAAGTTTTACATAAAGACCATATATAAAGAAAATGCTTAATTTCGCAAATTTGAAAAAAAACAAATATTGCCTCTATCCTAAATAGGAATTTAAAATCAAAAACGGATTTCTGTAATATAAAATAGCATTATGAAAAATTTTATAAATGTTTCTCCTTTTTTGAACATTTTGCCACACTGTTATACAAAATTTAAACAAGGCTATTGACAATGACAACAACAGACCTCAACAACATTACCACACATATGAATAAAAATGTTAATAACCAACAATATACACTTAAGTATTTGTCCTGTTCTTTTTTGCTTAAAATACTTCTTTTCACCCTAAAACTCACGCACACACCTAAACCCTTTCAATATTTTCAGTTTTAACACATTGTGTAATTTTGTTAAATACACTCACACACACACATATACCTTAACCAGAAAAAGTATAAAATATTTTCTACATACAATTTTAAACAAGTCCTTTTTATAACTCTTTGTGTTTGTGTTAAAATTCTTGTTTATTTTCTCGGCAAAAAAAAACTCGCCCCCATATTTATGCTACAAATGTTTGTATACTTTATTTACCGTTAATATTATCTGGGTGTTACATTGTCGGTGTAAGGAGTAAAAGTTTTGTTTATGACAATAATTTTTCATTATTAATTATTAACAAGAATTTTGATTAAAAACATTTTTGTGTATTGTTGTGCTGTTTGTGAAGGAGTTAATCTACCACATGAGTATTTAACTTTATATGTGTGTATATATGTATATTTTTTTGTAGTATTCAACCACAATAGAGGAACTTGCGTCACAAAAACGGTAGATTGTTTGAAAATGTTGTCGATTTTTTCTTGTTTCACTTTAACAGCATATTGGTGTTGTCATTGTTGATGTTTGTTGCTGACACTGGACTGTCATCAATGCTGGTTGATGGTGGTAACTGTGTTTACTTTGAAATTTGTATGTTTTTGTTTGTCTGTACTCTTCTCTACTGTTATACGTAATTGATCACTTTATTTAATATTTATGAAAATAATTTCACTTTAACGCAAAAAGCAAAGTTAAGGAAAAAAGTACTGCGGGAGTGAGTATTAATTGTGTTAACTGATTAAAAATAAATCCGCTTGTAGTCACGTTAATATTAACAACATTTTTTTTGTAACAACAAAAAAAAACTGTCTGCCAAAAGACCAAAAGTTATAAATTAATTATTAAATGTATGTTGATTATATGGAAATGGAAAGGCTTAAAACAGCACAAAGAATTGGAAGGAGTTTTTGTTTCGGCCTAAAAATAGGCAAGTTTTTTTTTTTGCAAAATTATAATTAGTTTATTAAACAACCGGCTTATGGGGTTTTTATTCTTCTAGCTAGTTTTAAAAGGTTGGGATTTCGGGAAAGCTAAGAGTTTGTGGAATATATATAGCAATGTTAAATAAACATGAGAAATTGATATATAATTATTTTGTTATGAAAACCCTTAATGTTTTCTTCTTCTTTTATAGCTTAACTCTTTCAAGTATACTGGCCCTATCCTTAAAAATGTTGGTAGGGGGAATTAAGACTTCTTCAATATTATTTATGTAGAATTTAAAAGTGTTATTAGTGTTTGTAAGTGAATTTTGACCTTTAAGTCATTTTCTGAAGGGGAGTTTGTATGGGTTATAGGGTCAAATGAAGTCCGATCATTACAAAAATCTGTAATGTCATTTAAAGTTTTATAAAACTAAGTTTTGTCGACTTTTGTTAACATAATAGATCATTTAAATTAATTATAAGCCAAAAGGCCCTATTTGGGGGGTACGGTTGTATGGGGGCTAGTCGAAATAATGGACCGATTTTAACCATTTTCAATAGGCTTTGTCCTTGAGCCAAAAGAAGCGTGTGTGCCAAATTTTATCCAATTATCTTGAAAATTGCGACCTGTACCTTGCGCTCAAGGTTTACATGGACAGCCAGCCAGACGGACGGACGGACATAGCTTAATCGACTCAGAAAATGATTCTAAGCCGATTGGTATACTTTAAGGTGGGTATTGGACGAATATATTTGTATGTTACAAACATCAGCACAAACCCAATATACCCTCCCCACTAAAGTGGTGTAGGGTATAAAAATAAATTATTTTTATAATTTGATGTCACTACATGCTAAAAAGGATAATATCCGGCGATATCCCTTGAACACACTTTTTCCTTCTTTTTTATTAAAAAGTTATCAATATACGTCAATATCCGGCGATATCCCTTGAACACACTTTTTCCTTCTTTTTTATTAAAAAGTTATCAATATACGTCAAAATACATATATCTTCTTCTTCGTCTAATGTTTAAGCCTAAATGTAGACACTTCTATTATAAGATCAACTTTATCTATTGAAAACTCGATAAGTCCTCAATATTAGTATTTAAAGAGCTAAAAATGTCCACAAATACTTTTTATTGATACATGTTTTTGATGTTTTCTTATTCTTTTAAATGTAGAAACTTATTATTATAGGATTGATTATATCTATTGAAAACACTATTGAGGTTTTTATGTGAGTACCTAGAATTTTTTCGCTCTGAGAATTGTTAAGATCGGTTCACAGTTCATGACTTTAATGTTCATACAAGCTTAAAGATCTGAGTAGAGTGATTAAATTTTATATAAACTAGTTTTCTATAAACCTAAAAAGATCGGTCCACCTACTTTTTTTAATAAATATTTTAAAATTCGAATTCTGAAGAGCTCGCGTAATAATTCATTTATATAACGAAAATCAGCTGAAGATTTTTACAAATCTAATTGCTATCTACTAAAAAATGTAAACACATTTGAACTAATATAATAAATTATTTATATTTTTTCAATTTTGTTAAAAATTTTGTTACATTTTCTGTTTTCTGCTACAATATTCTCGATATAGAATGTAATTTTGAGTTCACAGCTACAGTAAACGATTATTTCGAAAAAAACAAGTATGAATGTATAGTCGGGCGTAGCCGAACATATGATACCCTAACCAGTCAGTATGTATGCTAAAAATGGGGATTATTTAAAAAAATAAAGCATTTGGTTTGTTTTTTTAACTTTATTTCGGAATATTTTTACTTTTTTTTGACAAAAAAAAGATTTTTTTAAGAGGGCTCAAAGGGGAGTAGGGCAAAATATGGCCCTATCCTTAAAAATGTTGGTAGGGGGAGTTAAGACTTCTTCAATATTATTTATGTAGAATTTAAAAGTCATTTTCTGAAGGGGAGTTTGTATGGGTTATAGGGTCAAATGAAGTCCGATCATTACAAAAATCTGTAATGTCATTTAAAGTTCTATAAAACTAAGTTTTGTCGACTTTTGTTAACATAATAGATCATTTAAATTAATTATAAGCCAAAAGGCCCTATTTGGGGGGTACGGTTGTGTGGGGGCTAGTCGAAATAATGGACCGATTTTAACCATTTTCAATAGGCTTCGTCCTTGGGCCAAAAGAAGCGTGTGTGCCAAATTTTATCCAATTATCTGTCACTACATGCTAAAAAGGATAATATCCGGCGATATCCCTTGAACACACTTTTTCCTTCTTTTTTATTAAAAAGTTATCAATATACGTCAAAATACATATATCTTCTTCTTCGTCTAATGTTTAAGCCTAAATGTAGACACTTCTTATTATAAGATCAACTTTATCTATTGAAAACTCGATAAGTCCTCAATATTAGTATTTAAAGAACTAAAAATGTCCACAAATACTTTTTATTGATACATGTTTTTTGATACATGCTTTTGATGTTTTCTTATTCTTTTAAATGTAGAAACTTATTATAGGATTGATTATATCTATTGAAAACACTATTGAGGTTTTTATGTGAGTACCTAGAATTTTTCGCTCTGAGAATTGTCAAGATCGGTTCACAGTTCATGACTTTAATGTTCATACAAGCTTAAAGATCTGAGTAGAGTGATTAAATTTTATATAAACTAGTTTTCTATAAACCTAAAAAGATCGGTCCACCTACTTTTTTTAATAAATATTTTAAAATTCGAATTCTGAAGAGCTCGCGTAATAATTCATTTATATAACGAAAATCAGCTGAAGATTTTTACAAATCTAATTGCTATCTACTAAAAAATGTAAACACATTTGAACTAATATAATAAATTATTTATATTTTTTCAATTTTGTTAAAAATTTTGTTACATTTTCTGTTTTCTGCTACAATATTTATTACTTTTTTAAAAGAAAATTTTCCTTCGTATAATTATGAGTCAGAAATGAAATTTAAGATTGTCCACATGTCATTTATTACTCATTTACATGACATGGTCTGCTCTATTCATTCATGATTATTTTTTTTTTTACAAAATATTTCATAGTAATTCTAGCACATTATAAAGCGGAAAATTTTCTAGTAATTTATGTTTTACACCTTCGAAAATATACACAAAATATTTCAAAATAAAAAACCTCAAAGTGAAAAAAGGTGTTAAAACTAAAAATGTATTTATAAACAAAGTCATAAATTGTTAATTTTTTTTTTTATTATTTTCGTAAAACATTTTATGTTGTTTTTTAAACTATCAAATTTTTTTATATATGATAAATTTAAACTAATATTTTTTTCTTTCTCTTGTTTCTTTACAGGTAAGTTTTTTCACAACGAGTGACGAGTGTGTTGGCGTTTTTTGTTTAATATATTTTTTAGTGTATCGAATCTATGACAGCAACAACACAAAAACAAAAATATTGTATAAAAACTTAAAACAATTTATAAGAGAAATATTTTATGGATTTATTGTACATCAGAGATAGAAAGCTAAACAGAACGTAAATATGAAAAATTATAAAATATAAACTATTTATTTGCAAAATTATGACAAAACAACACAATAACAAACAGAAATTTGTATTAAACTTTTGGTTTAAGTATAAAAAAATATTAAAGAATATAATTTATTTAAAAAATCCATTAAGTTATATGACTCATTCGTTATAATTTTTAAAAGTCATGGAAATAAATATTAGATTTTACTCTAATCTAGTTGAAACGTTTGCAGAAATTCTTTATTTTTTATTTATTAATCTTCTAACTAGTTTTGAAAGCTGGTTGTTTATCAATTATTTTTTAAATGTATTTTCAGTGGGAGTTAAAAATTTGACATTAAGTGACTGTTATAATTATCACAGATTTTTAATAAATTTATTTTTTTTGCAAAGAAATTTAAAATAATTTGTCAGAAAAGAATTCAAAAATCATCTAAATTTTGATCTAGTCTTTCTGAAATTCTGCAGGATTTCTTTATTTTTATTAAGTAATCGTCTAACTTATTTTGAAAGCTGGTTATTTATCAAATAATTTTTAAAATGTCTGTGGGAGTTATGAATTTGACACTAAGTGACTGTTATAATTAGCACATTTTATAATAAATACATTTATTGGAATTATATTCAAAATTATTTTAAATAATTCGTTTAGATCTAAATCGTATACAATTCAAAAAAAATCCAGTCTGTATTTCTTCTTTATATTTTAAAAAGGTGCAAACTAACGGGAGATAAGAAAACTTTTTTTTAGTTTTTTAATCAAATTGTAAAGTAGTTCAATATTTCGGAATAAATGAATGTTATGTATTTTTTTGACTAGTGTATTGTACTTCTATTGACTAGCCTATTGACTTGTGTTTGAATTAGTTTATTGACAAGTCTTTTAATTAGTCTATCGACAAGTCTATTAACTAGTTTATGGACAAGTCTATTGACTTGTCTTTTGACTAGTCTATTAACTATTGCATGGACTAGTCTATTGAATAGTATATTAACTAGTCTATTTGCTTGTCTATTGACTAGTCTATGGACCAGTTTATTAACTAGTCTATTGACTTGTCTTTGGACTATTCTATTAACTAGTCGTTTTGTTTGGTTTTAAACAATTCCAAAACCAAATATTCTCTCGAACTTTCTTACATTATTTTCAAGCCGTAAAATGTAAATATTATTTTTAATTACAATTTTTTATTGATAATTAAATATAAAATATAATAAAAAATAATTATTATGTTGTTATATTTTCTGTTAGAAATATTTTTGTTTACATTTTTAATTGTATTTTTTAAATCAATTATACATTGTTTATTAAAATGTTTTATTCTTAAAAATTTTTCATTTCAAAAAGCTTAATCATATATTTTTAACTTAATATTTCTTTTTTTTAATTTTCTAAAATAAATATTTACTTTTTTACAACGAATCTATTTGTTATGGCTAAGAACTATTAAAAATTCTTCTGTTTACTAAAACACAATAGGGGTAATCACAGATTATACAACAAAATTAATTTTAAACCAAAAAAGCATAAATAAAAACAAAAGGCAAGAAATAATAAGCAGCAATAAATCTACATTAATAATTAAATGTTTTTCATCAAACTGTGAATAGCCTTCCTCTTTTCGATAATTTTTTTTCGCTTTTCCACATACTTCTGTTTATTCCATACATTTAACCTAACTCAGGTGAGTTTGTTTTCAAATTTTATATATAAAAAGAAACATTTCTATTTTGTATATTTTAATTTCGTAAGTTTTTATTTTTAGTCAAATTTAGCATGAGTAATTTATAGATTTGATGAAAATACACAATATTTGTTTTCTTTCTTTTTTTCTTGTTTAGAAAAAGTATAATTTTTTGTGAAAAATAGCGAGAAATATTAATAACAAAAACAAAAATTCATATTCATTTGTGTGAAACAAAAACAACAAAATTATAATGAATTTGTTTTTTTTTTAATTTTTGTTTTTTTTTTTGCATTTTGCCAAAGAAAAATATTTTTATTAAAGCAGACAGTTTTAAGAATAGAAAACTACAAATCAGATGGCTCATCCATTCGAAAGATGAGTGATAATTTTCATTTAGACAAATTTTTTTTTCAAAATGAAAAATTTAAATTTTTTTATTTAAAATTAAATACATATATTCTGTTTAATAAATTTTTGCACTTTTAAAGTGTTATATTTTAAAGGAAATGGGTCAAAGTCATGTGGTTTTTGTTAGCAAAAGTTTTGACGTAAGGTTTATAAAAGAAATTGTTATATTTAAAGTAGATTTTAAATCAAAATCTTTATTAAAAATGTCATGATAAGAGCTACTTTTGCAGTTGAAAATGGTAAATATTTTTAATAAAGCTCTGATAAAAGCTTAATATTGAATTAACTGGATTGAAGTTTCCAACAAAATTTTTATAGAAATAATTAAAATTGTGTCAAATAACTACTTTTTAGTGATTTATGTAGTCGAACTTACAAAATTTTAAAAAAAGCTTATGCTTTTAAAAAAGTGCTTTCATAACTTTCAGCGATTTGCTTTAAAGAGAATTTAGTCAAACTTTAAAAGCTTATATGCTGAGTCCTATCAAGCTTTCACAATTTGTCTGTCTTATTGTCAATATCACTAAACAAAATTTTGTAAGTCCTAAAAAGTATTTTTGCTTTTGAGAGAATCTAGAAAGCTTTTAAAGCTTCACACAACTTAAATCACTTAAAAAGCTGCACTCATCTTGTCCAGTTCTTGTATCTGTTTAAACCTCATTCAATAGCATTTTGTAAGTCCTAGAAAGGCATTCTGTAAAGCTTAAAATACATCGTTTAATTTCCTTTTGTATCTATATTCACCTCACTATAATGCAATTTCATAAGTCCTAGAAAACTTTTATGCTTTTGCGGAAAATGCAAATGAAAGCTTTAAAAGCTTCAAACGACTTTATAAAGTAATTGATTTTCTGATTTTATAATAGTAATTGTCAAAAGTAAACAGATTTATTTCTACCGACTTTCATTAACTTTGATCTCTTTTGCATTTCGTCATATAAATTTTTTGCGGCAACTACTTTTTATCAATTTAAAAACTCATAAAAAACCTGCACACATGTCTGTGTAATAAAACAAAATATTGTATAAGAAAACAAAAAAAAAAAATAATATTTATTTAAAATATTATATAGTACTTCAGTAAAAAGATAAACACACTTGTCGTTCTGTTCATGCTCTTATAAATTTAAACAAAAAACATAAATAAATAAAAAAATTTAGTTTCTGTATTTTTTTTTTCTCGCAGAGCAAGAGCTTTTATGCAATAATTTTATAAATTGTGATCTTTATCATCGTCACATCATCATGATTTTGAATGTAGTTTTTCAATTTCATTTATCAGAGGGTGACAAAATTTAATAAAAGTTAATTAAACTCAATCAAATTGAATACAGAGAACAAAAAAAAAAAAAATAAGTATAGAAATGGATGTATGGCTGACTGTGGTCAAAGAGACCAACTGACGGTTGAAATACCCAAAATATACATTGGAAATTTACTATAAAATTACAAAAATGAAAGACAGTTTCAGATGTTTATAGCTTATTAAAAGAGCTGCAAGACAGACAGACAAGACAAATACGATTTGAAGTTTCAATTAGTTCATGTGTGTAAGTATTCACAACAGAATGAGAACCGACCTTCTATGCAATTTATTTACTTTATTTATTTTGATGAGGTTAAGGGGCTCTTATTCAATTTTTCATTGTATGATAGACAGATTTTTATAATTCAATTTAAAATTGTTATTCTTTCTTTATTTAGACGAATATGTATCGTAACATCATGTTTATTTACTTTACAGAAATTTTATAATTTTGTTTATATTTGGGAAAAAATACGTATATATTAGTTTGTATGTTTTAATAGATAATAAAGGAAATGTTGAATAATTGAAATGATCTAAGCTAATTTATATTAAATAATAAAGCCGTATAAAAAAAACGAAAATATTAACATTCCTTACTGACTTCAAATGAAGGAGACTTTTGTGAGGCCAGAAACATATATATAAAACGCCTAAAAACATATGTAAACAGCTTATACTTACAACTTTTTAACTCTTTATTAGTAAGTACTTATTTAAGTAGTAATTTGTAAGCGAGAGTGTTAAGTATCTGCCATTGCTAGCTAGTACGTCTGCTCATTACCGAACTAATCTCAGTGCAGGTCTCTCTTAGTCAAATCGATATCTAAAGTTCCAAAAGTTCAAATTTTCAAAATGCACATTAGAGATATTCAAAGCAAATCTCGTTCTGGCGACTTAGTCCGTCTGTTCACTATTTGGGCGCAGGTTTATATGGGTTTTTTAAGGCAAATCTATCATTTAAAAAATTTAAATTCCAAGAATTTTAATTTTCTAAGAAGTGCAAATTGTGTTTTTTTAGAATCTTAGAAAAATTACATTTTAAATCACTTCATTTCTCCCTTCCCCTCTAATACCCTCCTCAAAAAATCTAAAAATTTTGATTGATGACTGAAATTAAACATACTTATTTCATTTTATACTTCAAAACCTTATTTGGTTTTATAAGAAAATTCTCCCTGCTGTATTAAAATAATAAAAAAAAATAACAGCCAGTCAATTTATCCATTTTATAAACCCTCGTGGACGAAAATGTGATTGTCATTAAAATTAAATCACATCCGTTTCTTATTTAAAAATACACATACTCATATACAACAACCAGCTTACAAACACATTCAAAAATAATGGTAAAAATATTAAATAATGAAAATCCCCCTACACCCAAGTCATCATACAAACGTACATGAAACGTATGAATACTTAATTTAATTTATCCCTCATTCAATTGTACGAATGTATAGGTTTTCAGCTCTCAATAGAGCATTTACTTTAAAATTTTTTTTCATATAATAACCATACACTGAAAATAATCCATCTCTAATATATTCCAAGAAAAATATTGTACGTATATTGCGTTCGTTGTTTTGCATTACGAAATTGTTTCGTAATATATACGAAATGCGTAAAATATATGAAAAGTTAAACATAGATTATTTTCAGTGTATCTATAGTAGCACCAATAAATGTCGGTCAATTTATAGTATGACAATGTGCAGCTGGAATTGTGACCAGGCCGGGCAAGACAAACATCATCATCAACATCAATACACATTTAAAACCATGACTTGAGCTCCCCCAAAACAATATAAACAGATTTTTCACAGCTCTATCTCTGGCACTTTAAATGATATTTAATAGATTTTAACTGTGATTTTGTTCTTTTTTTTAATTTTAGTTTTTCAATGCCTTTTTCATCCGCCCGTTATTTGCCTTTATTTTTCTGTGTCACTTACTGCTATGTTTATTTATTCTGTATTTCAATTTCAGTGTGAATTTTTCTTTCATATTAAATTTTATTTGTTTTACTTTTCAAGTAGTGGAGGGAAGATCATCCCACTACCTCTCGATATCTCTTTAAAAGTTGACTTAAGTAAACTACACCTTTTCAAAAACAATTTGGGAACTAAATTATAATTACAGCGTTAAATGTAATAATTCAGGAGATTAGATATATATTCATCTTTAATTGTATTAAATTTAAAGTTATTGCAACTGATTATTAGTAATTAGAATTACTTTAAATTGTAATCGAAGTTTTTTCGATCGCAATAGTTAATTGTAATTGATATTTTTTAATGACCATTCCTCTAACTATAATTGTTTAAAAAGTAATTCAAATGTAATTACAATTACTTACAATCAATTGTAATGATCTAATGTTTGATTACATGTTGACATACAATTACCTTTAAGAAATAAACACATGTGATGAACTGAAAATAACCCAAATAATTTTAAAAATAAATATTAAAGAAAATAATTTTAAAACGAAATTAATTTTTATTACGAAATAACTAAATTATTTTTGTAAAAGGAAACAAAGTTTCTTAATATATATGTACGTTTCATATAAACTTTATTCGAATGGATGGAATGGAAATGGTATAGAAAACGATAATCGAAAGGGATCTAGCAGTGGAAAGAGCTTAATAATTTTCAATTATATGATTTTTTTATTCATTCATTCTTCATTTCATGTTAAATATGGGTGATATTTATTAAGATTTATTGTCGTTTATTACAAAATAAAGAGTGAAAAATAAGGGGAAAAATTAAACTGAAAATTTAAATATACTACATAGCTGAGCAAAATTTCTTATTAATACTATTTGGGGAAATTTTTAAAAATCATTATTTGAGATTGCACCTGGAAACTGTGTAATTGTTTGGGCATGATGGTCAACAATGGAATGGGTTTAATAATTCGATTACGACTTCATATACTATTTGTACCCTACCGCACAATAATATTTTTTGATAATTCAATTGAAGATAATTCAATGAAAATGGTTAAGATCGGTCCATTTTTTTACCTAGTCCCCATACAACTGTACCCCCGAATGGGGCTTGTAAACCGTGTAATCAAACTACAGGTCGTAATTTTGGAGATAATTCAATGAAATTTGGCACATAATCTTCTAAGGTACTGTAGACGAAGTCGATTGAAAATAGTTAACATCGGTCCATTATTTCACCTAGCCCCCATATCACTAGACCCGCCGAATAGTTCATAATGGTGTTTAATATTCTCGTATGTCGACAAAAAGCTGCAAACCCAAGTTCTATACTAGACTTTATGACCCTCATGAACTCTATAATTATAGGGCCTCATTTGTCCCTGGCACCTATAAAAAGCCACCTTCAAAATTTAACTTAAATGTCCACAGTTTTATTCAACAATAAATGGCTTATGTATCTGAAGCAAGGTACAATTTAACTTAAATGTTTTATTATGAAAACTTAATCACAGTTATAGGGTATTATATGGTCGTCCTCGCCCGACTATAATTTCTTACTTGTTTTTTATTAAATATGTGATGTAAGCCAATAATTGAAATTTACGTCAATTTAATTAGCACAAGGACTTGGGGAAACTCATAAAATTTGTATATATTATGGCAAAAAAGGAATAACATTTACTTACACTCAATGTTATGGAAATGGTAGACTTAATTGTTGTAAATGGTAGAGTCCGATGTCAACCTCAACAATTTGTTTTTTTTTTTTGTTATGGTTTGTTATTTATGATAAAATAAAAAACATAAACATCAGGTACATTTTTAGAATAGGATCTTAAATAGGAACTTGGACCATCTACGCACTGAACTCTGCCGAATTCAGACTGATTCGGTCCACTTGCAATAACAATAGGGAATATTTATGAAAATAGTTTCTTTCTAAGTGACTCAAATTTTGAAGCTTTTCAACTAATTTGGTTAAGAACTTTCTAAGTTTAAGTGGGTTTGCTAATCCTGTGTTTCTTGTTATCTGTGTATCTCATTACTTATGTTGGTGGAAAAATCTTAACCGATCAATATTCCTAAGAAGTGTTAAATCTAGAAAAACATCGATCGCAAGATTTGAATCTAATTCCTACGTAAGCCTGGCAATCAGAGTGAAAGTTTTTACAGCTTCGATGGGAACTTAAACAGTACTTGGTATAACATTCTCAACAACTTTTCAATGACTACTACATAAATTCTGCATTACTTAGAAGGAGTCTAGTAATGACTTACAAATAATATATTATGCCTTGATTTCGATAAAAAATATTTTTTTTAAATAATAGGAGACGCAGTCAACGTATTCTCAAAAACAAAACTACTTACTTAACTCCCTATTTGTAGGGTATCGTAGAATGTACTTACTTAACTCCTTATTGTAAACGAGCGTAATAAGTATTTAAAATGCTATTGTGTAAGTAAATTTTAACATTAAACTCCTTACTTTTCTGGGAAATGGATAATCCAGATAAATTATTTAAATAGTTGTATGATTTAACTTTAATATGAACAATTTTTAAAAAGTTACTTTAAATAAATCATTAGCATTTAACTAAATCCAAATTAATTAGTATTAATAATTTCATATACATTTTAATATTTTTTTTTTGTTAAACAAGTGATTGTTAAATATGATTCAAATTAGTGCATGTAGTTTTGATTTAGATGCATACATATATTGTTTTTTGTTTTGCAAAATTATTTTAATTTAACATTTTAAAATTTGACATAAATACGTCATTTATCATGAGCATGTTTAAAGCAATTTTGTTGCTGTTGTTGTTTATATTTTCAAGCGAAAAAAAAACTAAATTTTTAAATAATGTTTAACAAATGAGTGTGTAATTAAAACATTAAAATAAATTAGAAAAAATGTTAACAACTACTAAAAACTTTTTTAAATAGTAGATGCAGTCTTTTTTTATTTTCCTTTTCACTGTTGCAAATCAAATTTTGTGTTTAGACACTCTACTAGTGAGTGAATAAAATTAGTTAAAAAGTATGCGTTTTTAGGAATATAAAACTTTTTTAGTAAATCCAAACTTTTCACAAAATAATCGAAAATGCTTTAAAATTATTTCGGAAGGCACATATTTGTTTAATTTTAAATTTTGAATTATTTTATTGCTCGAGTAGGGTGTCTGTAAATTTGTCTTAATCTTATTATTTAAAGTTTTTTTGTTTTTGTTGCATTTTTGTTCATGTTGATTTAGTTTTTGTTTTGTTTTCGTTGACGAATTAAACCAAATGATGACAATGTGTCTGTCCGTCCGTCTGTCTGCCTAAATATCTCTCCTCTAAATACATTGTTCTTGGTTTTTGGTTTTTATACTTAAAATTTACTAAACAGATGAATGAGTTTTTTTGTTTTGCAGTTTTTTTTTTTTTTTTTTTTTTTTTGATTGCTGTGTTTGTAAGTACATTTTTTGAACGAATTAAGTTAATGATTTAAATGATTGTAATTTGCAAGAGATAAAAACATTTACAACAAGAAAAAATATGCAACAAATTTAAAAACAACAACTACTTAAATGCCTTGTAGCCAATTAATAAAATGTAGTAATTTTTATATGTGTTTTATAAATGTGCAAAGAATTTATACAATTTGTATGGTTGATAAGAAATAATTGAATGAATGTCATCTTAATAAAAATTTATTTAAGAAAATTATAACATTTACAAAGAATTTTGTAAAGAACCCATATTTATTTATTTTGGGAACTCCCCTTATAAACAAACTACAAATCACTAATACTTAATATTTATTCTTTTCATTGACATTTTGTGTTAATTTAAAAAATCTTATATTTTTTTTACTATAACATTGTATTTATGATGGATTTGACAGTTTGACTTGTTATTTTTCTAACATGACATTTTACATGGTCAAAAATTTCTATATAATTTTCTTTAGCCTCTTGTTAGGTTTTTTTCTCTTTAACTTAATTAATTTTAAAGATATATTTTTAACGCTTGTAAATTTTGATATTCATTTTTTAATTAATTTATCTTGATCATGGTGGCAATCGAGATATATTTAATTGAACAACAAACGTTGACATAGAAATAAAAATCTTAAGATCTACTGCGCCATTAATTTTAAAATTATTTGGTTTGAAAATCATTAAGTTATGAATTATTTTTTTTTTTTTTTCCGATCAGATTCTTTATGTCTCATTAGGAATTTAACGAAATATGGGACACAACTACCTCGTTTACACAAAATGTTTAACAAAATTTTCTGTTTTTTTTTTTAATAGAATTGGTTTTTCATTTCTGTTTTTAAGATAATTTTTCGTTTTGCTTGTTTGAACAAAGCAATGAAAAAAATATTGAAATTTTTATTTAAGTTTTGTGTTAGAAATGAAAAACCAAAAGGTTTTTCTTTCTTAAAGATGAAAAGAGAGAAATACTGTTTAAACATTATGACATCTAATTAGATAATGCTTAAACATATAAACAGGTGTATAGGGGACGGCTGCCTTGAGATTATATTTTCCTTATAATTTTTTAATTATTTATTTTATGTTGTTTTCTTGTTAAAATAAAATTTCAATTATTTTTTAGCTATAGTTCAAGAGTAAACTGCAAACAAAAAATAAATTATTTATTTTAAGTTTGTGATAGAATTTTAAATTTAAATGTTGAAAAGAACTAATTTTATATGCATAAACTATTGAACGCTCTAAGCAAGTACCAAAGGACTCCTCCCATTGTTTAAAAACATTCACCCCTATCGCCAATCATCATTTCCCTTTTTCGTCGTGAAAAAATTCCCCTGTTGTGAAATTTGTTGATGGAATTTTGTAAACATTGAACAGCTGTTCCATACAAAATCATCTATTGTGAATGAATTTTTCACAACAAGTTCACGTTAGCAATTTTCCCTTCAAGGGAAATGAAAATTTAAAGGGAACAAAATTTTCACTTCTTTTGTCATTGTCATGCATATATTCTTCCCCGGCGGTCTCGAACTACCGATTGTCCAGATTCTTCATGTAAATATGTACTTGTGTTACTAGGAAGTAAATCGTCACCCCATAGACTTAAGTAAGATATTCAAGTATTCACTCTTTCGCTTACAAAGGGGACACTTAAGTGACGATTGTCTTCACTCTCTCTTTCACAGAGAGTACATCCGTGACGAAAGACCAGCTGGTTAGACGATAGTGGAAATCACTGTCTTTTTTTATGATTTGAATCTTTATCGAACTCCAGGCTTATTACTTTCGAAACTTATACTCTTCATTGCATTTCTCTGATTGACGTAGTAACTGCCTCCAAATTTCCCATTAGTAAAAATTCTTAATTTGTATTCAACATAAAGTATTTTTATAGCATAATTTAAGGATTTTTTTTTGAATGTTAAAGCAATTTTGTTTTCTTCTTTTTTTTAAATGGTTTCCAAGTTTTACAAATGGCTGCCTAAATATATTTTACCATGTTGTGCATAGAAATGTAATCTTTTTACATGTGTGCGATGTTAACACATTAACAGTGGAAAGAAGAAAGTAAAATGAAAAAGGAAAACCTCAAAAATATGGTTAAAAAAGGTAAAATGGTTTAACACAACCAAACAGCAACAAAAAAATCACGAAGTAAAATAAAACCAATGCTAAAACAGTTTTACAGTTTTATTTTTATTTATACGCCACTTTTTTTGCTCGTATATCCGTTTGATACATTTCTCATCAGATTCCTGAGAAGAAACCTCTGGGGAAATCAACGCTCTGCTGCTACACTAAACAGCAGAGATTCAAATGTCATCTTTAAGAGCTTAAATTTGTATAAAATTGCAGGTCGTAAAACTTTTTTTGTGTGTGTTAAATCAAAATATCTAAAGAAAGCAACAACAACAAAAAAACTCCACACACTCACATACATCCTGAGTTTAATGTCAAAAGTTTCCCGTATGTAAGAGTTACATTTTCCTTTTTAAAAGAAAGAAAAAAAATACGAAAACAAAATTATTACCCAGGATGAGTTCAACATTTAAGAAGTATCATATCATGGCTGCTATATAAATTTGTTTTTCTTTCTTCTTTTTTTTATTCATCTTACACTTATTTGACACTTGATGAAAAATAGCAGTAAATCGCTGGAAACTGGTAATAAGATACAAACAAGGCAAAACAAACAAAATTTGTAGCATAGCTTTAGGAGAATATTTTTATATGTATATGTGTGTGAAAGGCAGTCAAAGCAGCGTATTTTTTAAGATGAATTTTTCAAGTAAAACTTTTTGATATTTTCAACGTTTATCATAAAACAGCGACTATCATCCGTTTACACTAAACATATCATACGTACACACATGCTTGTAATAAACAATTTTCGCGCCATAATAAAAAAACAAATAACGGCGAGAAACAATTTTTAATGTTGTCTGTCATAAAAAAGGGTTTTTCTGCTGTTAATGTGTTAAAGTGTTTGTTAAAAATGAAACAGTAGAGAAAAAAATATGTTCAGTTTATTAAAAATTGTACTTAAATTTCATTACATATCTTGGAATAATTATAGGTAGAGCTAAATTGTGAGATGAACGGGCCTATATCTTGCATAACATCGGTTTGGTATAAATTTTTTTACAAAGTTTGTGACGATATAACAAAAAGTATCAATAGTACAAATGTTTAACCATTTTTAACATATTAATCTTTTGATTAATTTGAATTCCCTTTTGATACGTTTTAGTCCCTTCAAGATTTTGAGAAAAAGGGTCCTGTTGTATTGAATTGCGATCTATAGAATGGTTTAGTCCAGTGTTCATAAAGTGTGTTATGTGTTATGTTTGTTAGCATGAAAGTATGTTACATCAGAACCGAAGTTTTTCACTCTTTCATAAGAGTCTTTATTGGGAATCGAAAGCGCGACCTTAGTTATGACAGACTAGAACACTACCAGTTAATCTAAGCTAGTCTGTCATAACTAAGGTCGTTCTTTCGATTCCCAACAAACACTCCTTGTTTCCTCGAAGTAGTTCAGTGTTCCTGAGGTGTGTTAACATTGCTTCTCAGATACATATTTAGATATAATTTCAGAAAGCATTCCAATGTTTAAAAAAGTGTTCCAGAGTTTCACCGTCCACATTCTGGTTTTCGCACTTCTCTCTTTGAAGTCACTCTATAAGATATAAGTGAGTGAGAACAAAGTCTTCGGTTTATTTGATGGATTCTTACTTCGGTCTACCGTTTACGTCTCTAGGTGCGGTTGCGAAGACCATTGTATCTGCGTGCTTGTAAACGGAAGGGGGCAGCATTGGTCAAAAAGAAGAAGCACAAATGGGCATCAGTGAGTCTTCGCAGAAGCTCAACCAGTGGATGAAAAAAAAAATACTGTGAAATAAGCCCAACACGGCAGGTGTTCATGAAAGCACTTCGACATTCATTATTTGACTATGCGGATCGGTAGTGTTCGATTGAGGTAGTGTTGTGATTAGAAAGACATTAGTACAATGTAGATTTTCAACCGCATTTTTCTTTAATATTAGTGAAAGTATTTCACTTTTACTATCCTCGAACCTATTCCTTTTAAATCCCCTACTAATACCATTGGAGAGACTATATGAGGCAATTCTTAGTATTTGCTTATGGCTCTTTTAATATCTTATATCGCATTAATTACTTATTTCCATTTTACAAATTCCGTGACAATACTGAATTTCAAATAAAGGATACAGTTGTTGTTAAGAACACTTTAGTATCTTTGGGTTTTACATGTTAGATCTTTCCACCAAGTTAAGAGCATATGCAGGACTTCATCTCGATATCGGGTCTAATATTAGACGAATAGGTTTCAACAATAATCTATTATTTATTAAAAAAAAAATAATTCACTCTTTATTGTAAAAATTTTATCTAAATATTATAAAATTTTATATATAATCTATTGTATCCAGTAATTTTATGCATCTTGCTAATTTTTTAATCATTGTAAACATATCAAAAACATTTAATTTCCAATTCTTTTCATTATAAATTAAATTTCAAAAATTTAATAAGAACATCAGTAATTCCTGGTACTTCAATAAATTTTCTTTTATTCATTTCTCCCACTTTAAATTAAGACTTCTTGGGATTCTTTACATTTATAATACAAGTTTGTTCCTTACTTTTCTCATTTTGATTTAATCAAAAAATGTGTTTTGAATTTTTAATTCTATCTGTCAACGGCGGTATACATACGTACATATGTATGTATGTGAATAAATGAATGTTTGTTTGTATGTCGGCATTACTATATGCTTGTATGTAAATTGTCATTATAAATAAATGTTGTTTATGTGAGTGTAATGAATGTCAAAATTATATTTATTTTCTTCTTTTAATGTTCATTCTTAAAAGCTTTTGTGTCAAAGAATATAAAACGCAAAAATTTATATTGACATTTAATAACATTTTTACGCGACATCACGTCTTTTAATTTTTATATGCGATATTATTCTAGTGTATGTAGCAACAAAACGTTTTCATGTCATAAGAGTGTCATTTGTCTTGCCAGGCGTGCGTTTGTCTATGATTTTTAATTATAAGAAATTTTATATGTTTATTGAATATATTATCAGTAAGTTAAAAAGCAGAAGAAAAAAAAGAGGATTATATAGCTGATGTCTTGAGATTACAAATTGACTGTGTTCTACTGAATGTCTTAATTATTGTTGACCCATTAATGTGGGTATTAATGCATACTTAATGGATTGTATATAAAGTGTAAAGTAAATATGTTAATAGCTTAAATGAAGTATACTTTATGGGGCTTAGACTAATAGGTGACAATTAATACTAAAATGATATATGAATTAATACTAAATCTATGTTTACATTTAAAAATAACGCTTGAATTCTCCTTTTTCAATTATATTTTCTTACTGTTGCATATCTTGTGGCTGAAAATCAACATCTGAAAATTAAACTCCTGTACATTTTTAATCAACGTTTCAAAACAATCAAATGAGTAATGGTATCCCCAAATTACTCATAACTCGCTTATAAATCATTTATTATATTTCTTGATTCCAAGCGAAAAATATAATTAAAAACCTCCAACACCCTTCTCATATATTCCCCCTTTTCGAAAAAGAACCCAAAAAAGGCTAAATAAATGTTTTTGATATAAAACAAGAATAATAAACATTAACTCCATTAATTTATATAAATATAAAAAAGTGAAATAAAACAAAAATACAGAAAAAAGAACAATAATTAGACTCGGTGTTGGTATAAAGCGAGAGGGTAAGGAGAAGTGGTGAAATACTTCAAAACAATCTATATTCGTATGTGTAAAAATAAAATAAAAGAATAAACATGGAATTAATGATTAATTAGTATCCTACTGACACGTAGCAATTACAGTGGAATGTTATACTAAATGATTGTTAAGAGAAGGTATGCTAACAGCCAACATGAATTCAGATATGTGTTTTTTTTTTTTTTTTGTCACGCGCACCACAGATAAATGAAATTTTAATTTTAAATATTTGCCTGATTATACTAATTTTTTTTTTGTTCTTTCAATTACAAAGGCAACTAGTTTTCTTTTGACTTCTTTAGAAATTTGGAACTAAAGCTGATGATTTGAAAAATATATTTTTAAAACATCTTAATGTCTACAATGTAATTTTTTTATTCAACCCCTATTTCTTTCTCTTGGACCACCTTCCCCTTTAAATCTACTTAAAAACTCATACACATATATAACTAGAAAATACTATTATAACATGAATGTGTGTGAATATGTGTTTATTTTTCAAAGGTTAAAGTTCAGTTGAACATAAGTAATATTAAACCACGTATTCAAGAGAGCAAACAATATAACATTAATAAAGTGGCCAATAATAAAATATTAAGATGGAAAATGATGGCTGGAAACAAAAACAAAAACAGAAACAAAAAGAAAACTTCTACAACATTAACGTCGTCTGCCCTGCCAAAACAATATACTACAACAGCAACAACTAAGTAAAACAAAACACTAATACAAATAGTAGAAGGAGGAAAAGAAAGAAAAACAAGAACAAGGACCTTTGAGAACATTTAGAAACGTGTAAAGAGTGAAAATTAAACAACAATATCATGGATTAACGGAATTGAATGAGAGTTTTGATGGCAATAAACCAACATATACTCATAAAACTATACTTTTGTAATTCTTTTATTAAATACCCTGCAATTCGAGCTGACTGTTCAGAACTAGTGATTTTATCAAATTCTTAGCTAAATCCTTGATTATAGATTATTTAAATATGTTTAAATCAGATTTTATTTTAATTTTTGCAAAAGTATACTAGTTTTTAGTCCCAAAAGTATACTAGTCATAGTCAAATTCGAATAATATAAGTGTTTCCAAATTCGAGTCATTTGAAAAAAAAAATCCTGTGTAAAATATATCATTGACTCCTTGTAAAACTTTTGGAATCAGTATGTTAAAATATTTCAACATGTTGTTGGCATAAAAATTAATTACATTCACGCACTAAACAGCCAAGTAAAACCGTTGAAAGAAAAAAATATAAAAATAAAACAAAAATTACTAAACATACAAATCGTAAAGAAAATCTTACGGAAAAAATTCATGAAAATAATAAGACAAAGAATATTAAAGAGAAAATATAATTAATTTTTTGCTTACAAATACCCTACACTAACAGTAACAAGAGACAGATGTTAAT
>NC_060952.1:71792637-71856187 GCF_022045245.1 Lucilia cuprina
TTTAAAAAAAGTTATTCTTAATTAAAAAATGGTTATACAATTTTTTTCACATTTAGTACAGTTTTTGCCATAATTGCATCACTATTTCCTTTAGTAGTTTTTCCATCATCCATTTTCATTTCCGGCCACCATGAAAAAATAAATGCCAACAGATTTGTTACATTATTGTTAGTGCTGAAAGTTCTATTCTATTCAATATATTGAAATAGTATAAAGTATGAAAGAATGTTGGGGTGGGGTGGTTTTGGGATTGGGTGTTAAATAAGATTTAATAAACTTTGATCTTTAATATAAGAAAACAAAGAAAAAAATTAATAAGAAACTATGGAAAAAAGAAAAATATTAAAACTTATGGCAAAGAATCAACGTGGCAGTAAATATTAAATGAGAAATTATAAGAATAAAGTCTTAAGTATGAAAGAGTTGCTGAATTATGAATGGAATGAAGCATTGTTTAAAGGATTAAAAGAGGCAAAGATGATGAAAGCCCAATTCTTAAAAAGGAACAAAAGAAAAATACATAATTAATAAGGAGGCGTTAAGCAATATGTGAGGCTTATAAACTAAGCCTAAAACAATGCTTTAAATTTAAATACTTAGTTAAAGGAAAAATTCCTATTGGGCGTTTTTAGAAATTTTATTTAACTGTGATAAGAAATTTTCAAATTATTATTATGGTATGTCATTGTTATCAGTCATCACCACTTCATAATAATTAATTAATTAAAAACTTGTTCAATGTTTAGGGGGAATTCTATTTCGATTGTTTATTTTCTAAATGACATCTATTTTTGTTACTTGTTAATTTTTTGTTTACTTTTCGTTTCTCAAAATAAATACAAAATTTTAACATTTTAATTAAAAACTAGACATAACAAAAATGAAGAAGATAATTATTTGTTTTCCTGTTCCATTAAAATTTACAAAATAATTTATTTTAAAATATTTTCTCTCGAACACACCTTTAGATAACACAAAGTAAAAAAGAAAAAAACGACAAGTTATTCTTTAACAAAAAAGTGTTTTCTTTAGAAAACAAAAAAATAAACAATTAATTTAATTGTCAATATTTGTCAAATAGAAAAAATACAACAAATTTTGTTTCAATACTTCAAATAAGAAATACAACAAATAAGTCGGTATAAGTTAAAAAGAAATTTCGTATCAGGTCTATAAATATACAAAAACAAAAAAATTTTTTGAAGCCAGAAAATCGAATTTCTATATTGAAATTTGTCACGACAAATCAGATGATGGGGCTACATCAATTTGGTAACATCCATATGTTATTTTTTTATCTTTATCTTATTTTTTTATCAAGAAGAATGACAACCACTTAAATATTTATTTAACCAGATAACAATGACTTTGGTTTATTGTTTTGTGTGAATACTCGTGTTTATTGTCATAAAAAAAATATTTAATTTCTTCCACTATTTGTATTATTTTAAATAATAGTTAATATTTTGTTTTTAGGTAAAAAGGTATATAATAAAAATGTTTATAACAATCGTAAACTACTGTTTCGAAGAGTGATACAGTAACGTAGCGAAGTGTAATATAGGTCATAGATAGATAGATAGATGGATAGATAGATAGATAGATAGATAGATAGATAGATAGATAGATAGATAGATAGATAGATAGATAGATAGATAGATAGTTAGATAGATAGATAGATAGATAGATAGATAGATAGATAGATAGATAGATAGATAGATAGATAGATAGATAGATAGATAGATAGATAGATAGATAGATAGATAGATAGATAGATAGATAGATAGATAGATAGATATATATATATATATATATAGATAGATAGATAGATAGATAGATAGATAGATAGATAGATAGATAGATAGATAGATAGATAGAATTTTAATGAAAGTTTTAAACAACACATTTTGTATAAACAGTTGTTTTATTGACTTTTGTTAAAATCTCATAATGTAATATCATCTCACTAATATTCTTGTAATTTCCGTTAAGCAAAAACATTTTTTTTCTTTTTCATCAATTTTTAATTAAAATTTTCCTTTTTGCAAATGGCATTGCTATTTTATTGATATTATTTCAAATGAATAAAAAACAACACAAAATAAATATTTTTTGTTTATTAAAAAATTCTTTAACGTAACGATTTCTTTTAATTTAATTTGAAATTCGAAAAAGTTTTTGTTTATACAATTATATTTTTATTTAGTTTTTATTTATTTCGCTGTTGTTTTTTCTACTGCAGTATTGTTGTTAAAAGTAGTGTGGAATTATTTTTATAATTTGGCTAATGGCCAAAATCGTTTCTACTCTCTTAATAATTTATGAAATAAATTTTCGTTTGGTACTTAAGACAATTAGCAGGTTTATTTTCTATCTATAACGAAACCAAAATAAACCAAACCATCCTTAGATTCCCATGTATATGTATCTGCAAACATGTGAATAAACTAATCGAGTGTTTTTTTATGAAATTAAACAAGTATGAAATTGTAATTTTATTATAAACAACCAAAATCTTCTTTAAATACCTAATAATTTAAAATATTTTTTTGTTTGCTTTATTCGTTTTTTTTTTGTTTAGAAATCAAAATAAAAAGCTGTATATTTCAAGGTATTATTTGGTTTATAATGAGCTAATCACAGCCACGTTAAAAACACCTGAGAATTTTTTTGGTGTTACAAAAATAACAACAAAATTTTATACAATAAAAAGAAAATATATTTTAATTATTTTAGATTTTAATAGATTTTCGAAATAATCATGCCAAAAAAAATTAACCAAATGAAAAAGATTATTAAATTAGAATTATGAGTAGGATTAAAAAATAAAAATTTATGTTTATTTTACAATAATTAAAACATACTTGATCTACTTATTTTTGCAAAAGAATTTCAAATAAATTTTGTTTATAAACATATGTATTTACTTTAAAGTCATATTTGGTTTCATAGTTTTTTGACACACTGTAAAAACTGCTATACATTTAATTTTTTTGTTATAAATAGTCTAATAATTCTTAAAACCCTTAAGAAATTTTTTATACATCCGTTCTTTTCTAAAGATATTATAAATTTCTAATTTTATATGAATTTATCATTAGCAATATAATCATAAATTTTTCTTTCCTCATTACAATTCTCTATATATTCTCTGCTATTAATCATAAATATTTATTAAAAGTTTCGCCAAACAGAAAACCTAAAGAATATAGAAAAATGGATTAAAATTTCTACAAAAAGAATGAGATTCTCAAATAAATGTCTTTGTTAAAGGGGTATTTTTTTGCGGTATTTGCATCTCTTTCTTACGCTTTCCCTTAAACACACCATATTGTTTTGGGCCACACTTGCTACAATCATAATTGTCATAAATTATGACAACTGTTGGCAGAATATCCCATAATGTCAACATTCATATTAGAAAATATTTTAAGATAAAAAACACATAGAAATGCATCTCTATAACTAAATAGTGCAAAAAGAAACACAAACACAAAGCCTACAAGAAAATGTTTTAAATGCAAATTTGAATACAATTGCAAAAAGTCATAGAAACATTCATTGACGTGGCGTCTATGGCAAAATGAATGATGAAGGTAAAAGGCAAAGAGGTAGTCTTTGAAAAAGTACACTGCAAAAACTCGGTAATAACCATTTATTTGTCAATGGCTACTACTTATCTTCTGCTTTACTTTTAAGTACTCTTATTATGACTTACATATAATCAGATAAGTAATTCAGTCATTCATGTGGTATTGTGAGTAAAACAGCAAACAATAAAGAAAAAGTTTAAGTTCATATTCTGTGTTAGCAATTTTTTTATACAACTTATTGTTTGTAAGTATTTATTTAAGTTGTGATTTGTAAGTAAGCATGCCTTCAATGTCATCACTATGTCAAAAGAAATCAACAATTGTCGGAATTGGATTTAAAAGCTTCAAATAACACGTTCAGATTTCATAAAATCTAGTGTTATCAGTTGATACAATCCGTTGTCAATTTCGACAACGAATTGCTGCAATTTTGACAACGTTGCGTTGTCTGACAACTTAGTGTTGTCGTGCGTATGTATATACTTTGACCAAGGATGTTATTGAAAAATTATAAACACTTTGGTGTCAATTTAATACCAGGCGTGCAGAGATACAAGCCGATGCAAAATGATTGGCGGCGGCGCAACCATTTTAAGGTCGGCGGCGGCTAAATTGTCGGATCAATTTAAACTTTTCTTCAGAAATTGACCTTTGAGCCGTTTCGGCTTGTATCTGTGCAGGCGTGTATAATTGAAAAACGTTTTATTGAAAACTCTTTAAAAACAGTTTTCAGTAAAAACTAGAATAATTTGAACTGATCCGTCAATAGATTAATTGTATTATGGAATGTTTCACAAAGATAAAATGCAATATTTTCTGCTATACTCTATCGTTTCCTATTTTTGCAAATAAAGAGTGAATCTGGCCGTAGATCAAGATATCTAATCAAGTTGATATTTGTATATTTTTCCATAGTCGGAAAGACCTTTCTTGTTTTTGCCGCTGACAACCAAAATCGAGACATGAACTTATAAGAAATACATCCCAGCAAAATATTTACTTGTCCGGTAGTAGGCAAGTATTATTGGAGCAAAGTGTATGTACTTACTTTCTGGGCTCCTATTTTCTTCTACGGTAGCCAAAAATAACTAGTTACTAATGGACTTATCTGACTCTTTCGGATTTAAAATTGGCTTTACAGTTATTTTTCAATTTAAAAAAAAATAATTAATTTTATTGATGACGATCACTTATAAGCAATGTATGAAATAATTACATTACCTAAAATATACATTGTCAAAATTTGAAATTATTTTAATTTTACTGTAATTTTATAAAATGTCCTTATTTTGAGGCAGTTGAATGTTTGAATTGGCAATATACAGGAAATAGTCCATGCTTAACTTTATGAAACAAATTTTACAACTACGAATTAATTTATTTTTTCATAAATTATTTTGAATTAGGTATAGTGTCATAAATATTGTGAACGAATTGTGTCGTACAATGTACGATTTTTCTTATATATTAGACATGTATTATTTTCAGTACATATAGATAGATTTTTACAGCGCCAAAAACCCAACAATACTTTTTATATACTTTCCAGCGTTCCCGACATGTGTATATACATAAATGACTAAAAACTATAAATTAGGCAGAGCGAAAAGAAGAACATGTTTAGAATATTTAAATATTTAAAAATCATTTACAATTTAAGTTAATTTAAATTTTGCCTCCAAAAACTGTGGCCTATTTTTAGGATTTTAGCAAATTATTTCAGCTCTATTATAAACTTTTAACTTCCCCCCTAGTAAGTTAAAGTAAAAATAATAATGATGTAAAAAGCTTATCATTATAAACTTATTAAAAGATTAAATTGTTTATATATTTGAGCAAATTGAAGATGTATTCTGCAAATATTGATATTCCTATTGGTATTTATTTAACTGCTAAAGTTATAAAACAAAAAATCCCTAATATAACAACAAAAATGCTTGTCACGTTTTGTTTGCCTTAAAACCTACTACTTCATTTAACAACTTAATATAGTAAAATAGCGAAAAAGAAAATATAAAAAAGAAAAAAAATTCACAAAATTTCATTAGACAATATAGTCAGTCTATAAGGAATATGATGACAAAATTGAAGAAAATGCCAGAATTTGCTCATATATAGAGTATATTTTCTAATGGAGTTTTACAACATGTGTCTTGTGAATTAGAAGCTAAAGTACGTGTTGCTTCTAACAACAAATTCTAATTCTAAGCATCCAAACATACATTATTTACATTTCAATGTAAACTGTCATGATATATGTCACGTTATGGAATTTTTAATTTTATTATAATTTTTTTTCGTTTTTTTTTTTTTTCAAAATAGGAATTCTTTAACTTATTTGATATTCAAATAGATATCCTGCATGTTATCCCTATAAACAGTATGTCTTTATTTTGTTTTTGTATATTTTTAATAATCATGGAAATATTTTAATGTCTTTGAGTATATTAGTATATGTATGTATGAACAAAAAAATGTCAATTTTATTTATTTTTATGCTTTTGTGCGTAAATTGAAATGTTAAAGACGTGAGTGTACCAACAAATTCTCTAGTCTTCTTTTTTTAACAATTTAATTTTTGTTTCTTCTGTCGTAGTGGTGCTTTATGACCACCTTGTAAATTCAGACTGCAGACGTGCGAATGATGTGAAAATCATGATAGGAGCCATATGTTTTATTTGTTGTCTGTTGTGCAAAACATCGGCATAAGAAGAGCAAAAAAAAATGTCAGTTGTTGACATATAAATATTTGTCAAAAATAAATAAGAGAACAGCATAAAAATTATAATTAAATACATGTCTTTTCTCATGTTTACAGTATTTATTTATATTTAATTTTAAACAAACCAAAAAACAATATATAAATATTTTTTTCCACAAAATTTTAATTAAATTTTTTGTAATTTCTTTTCTCTTTGCAGGTAAGTGAAAATCCAACAAATATTGATTTATAAATATGGGTAAAGTATTAATTTTCGATATTTATTAAAAGATACGAAAGGTTTAGCATATTTTTAGGTAGAGTAAGCAAAATTTTAAAATAAAACAATTTTCTACATATCGGCCATGTAATTTAAGAAAGCTTAGAGCCGACTCTTAATTCTTACTCCTCTACAGATATTTTCATCAGCTATAATTTTTTTAAATATTTTCTATAGTTTCAATGTCATTTTAAAAGACTTAAATTTCTTAAATAAATATAAATATTTTGATTGTTTTTTTCAATTACTATTTCCAAATAACTATTTAACATAAACATAAACCTTTTCAAAATAATTTAAATTTAAATTAAAAAGGGCTAAAGTTTTAATTAAGTACATGTTTTAAAGGGAAAATTCCCAAAATAATGTATTATATTCAATTAACAATTTAATTTATTTTTTCCTAGAAGTATGCAACAGTTTTATAGTTTTTTCATTTTACAAGTTAAATTCAACAATAATTTATTTAGTGTTAAAACAACATAACGTTATTTTATATATAAATATGTGTAATTTAATTAATTTGACACACTCGAAATTACAAATCTAATACTTGGAGATTGATATAATTTTTGCAAATGTATAGTTTTAGAAGGATTTTCTAGTATTTTTTGTATATTTTTTTGTATTTGTTTTAAATTTATAGCATAGTTTTATATTATTGACTACTTTTTCACATAAATAACTGATCCTAGTCATACTGTCTTATGATTTCCCGCATTTTATTAAAAAAAAATTACATATGTTAAGGAGTTGCAGGTATTCAAAGAGTTTTCCTCTCCTTATAACCTTATAATATTTAAAAATTTATTTAAAATATTTACAAAATTTTAGACAACAAAACCAAATATGTTTAAAACTTAAAGTTTATTGAAAAACCTCACAACATAATGCATAGCATATGTTAAGGATTAACAGCAATTAGCAAAACATACTTATATATTTTTTACTTTATAACTAAAATAAAACTTAATCTTTAAAATGTTTGGTTGAGGTTAAATAAAATAAACAAATTTCTAAAAATAATAAAAACTTGAACAGACTTAAGATATTAAAGCAACGAAGACAAAAACTGTTTCCTAAATTAAAACAAAAAAAGGAAATGACAGCAAAACCAACTTATAATCATAATCAGCATAAAACTAAAACTTCTAATTGAGACACAATATATAATTTTTTTCTAAAATAGTATTTCAATATGTAAAAAAGTATTAAAAATTCATTACATATTTTACATTACAGAAAAATTGTATATTCAATGAATAATAAACCAATTTTTCCTTACTCCAGGGACTTTTCCATATACACATATATTTTTTTAATAAAAATATTTTTATTAAAAAATATTGTAAAAACAATTTGTTACTTCACTCATACCCTAAAGATAGATTGAATTTTGCATATTTTATATAATAAAGAAACAAGTTTTCGCTGCCTTAAACTATGCTACGAAATATTTAAAATATCGAAACAAAACTGCCATCTAGCAGCAACAGCTAGAAACAACTGTGATATTGAATAAAAGTAATAATGTATAAAATTATATTAAACAAAAAATAAAATAAAATAAAACTGAATTTTCTCTATCCATCAGCCACATGCAATAATATTGCAATATTGTCAATATGTGCAGAAATAAAATGAAACAACAAAATAGCTGTAAATATACAAACATGTCAAAACATTCATTCGAAATTTAAGTTTTTTTTTTTAGTTAGCAACACAACAGCTTTAGAGAAACTTCATGAGACGTGCCAAATAACTCCACTTAGTCAGTGTTTGTGGAGTAAGTATCTTTGTTGTAAAGAAAAACAGCAAATTTGTTTTTAATTTCATCCTCACTCTTTATTCTGTCTTACTCTCTCACTTGGTTTTTTAACAATGGTTATTGTATCAATAGAAAGCTTGGTGTTCGTGTTTTTTAAGTTAATCCTTTTTTTTTTTTTTTTTTTGCTGTAGCATTTACCCTTGATAAAATGTTAATGTAATGTAAATATTACCATACTTACTCGGTTGGTGGTTATAGATCATAAGGATTTAACAAGGTTGCCATCCACATACACGTACTGTTGTCATGTTAATCTATCATTTTTAATGACAATGACACGTTCTTTATGTCATCCCAAAAGTTGGGAAATCTATTGATTTTGTTATTCCGTTTGTAACACATTAAAATATGTCCGTGCTTCGTTCTGTCATTCCGAAGTTTTGAAGCTTTGAGGAGCTATTGAAATTTTATAAAAATTTTATCTTGATTTGGCGTAAGGTAACTGGTTTAGCTGGTGAGAGTTTGAAGATGTCTTTTGGGGTATATAAGGCAGAACCCAAGATCTTAACTCTGTGATACCCTAATAATGCATAAAATATGCTCTTGTAGGCCACAAATTCTGCATAGATTCTGGGCCTACTAGTTTGCGACGAGTGTCCCTATTTGCTAAGCAGCCTAACTTTTTATTGCCAGAGTGAAGCTGATCACCAAGTATACAACATAAAGTCAGCATGTTTTCTTTAGCTAATTAATTCAAGTTAAGCAGTCATTTGCAACTCACGGCCGATTTTTTATGACAATAAGGGTTAAGTGGTGCTTGTATATCCGACATAATAAGTATTCTTAATTCTTTGAATTTTCTCCAAACGAACTCTCTAGCATAAATAAAGATATATGTATTTCTGCTTGAAAGATTGAAGGATAGTATTCCAACGGGATGTATGTGCATCTAAGTCATCAGTTTTTAAGCTGGCCACACCCGGTAGGCGAATTGCTGATCTGTGAGCTTCATCATTGATAAGGGTGATTAGTGTTGGAATAAGCAATAGCGCACCCATGGCATATGTGGGACAAGCCTTATATGAACTAAAAAATATAGCATACTTATAGGCGTTCAAAGTAAAATTTAAATAACAATAGTTATTTCAAATAAATTATATTATAAAATACTTATTAAATTTAATATATTTTTTAATGAATTTAGAGAAAACACTTTTATGGTCTTCAACATTTTTTTAAAAAATCCTTTTCACAAAAACTCTGCATAACTGCAGATCAATTCTATGCGTCTTTTGGCTTCGTCTTAATACTTTACGAAAAAAAGAAAAAAACAAACTGAAAATTATTTTTCGTTTGAAACGTGTCAACTGCTTTGTGTTCTGACATTGAGTCTGCCACACAGTCGGTTCTACAAAAATTAAAGAAAGAAAAAAATAAAAAACATTAATTTGTATTGATGATGTATGTTTTCGTTTACAATTTTCCCTGTTTTTCACATGATATTTGTATGCTTAATATGTGTACAAGTGTCCGGAATGTACGAAAGTGGGAGCGAGAGAGAAAGATTAAATAAACATAGTACAAGTTTCAGTTTTTCGTTACTTACATTTGTCATGTATTCCATTTCAGCATCCTATGTTCTCAAATTCCATTTTCCTTTTGTTAAAAAGGGAAAAATTACAAATAAAAAAGTACATGTATAATGTTTACACAGTTTTTTTTTTTAAATTTCGTGTATTGTTGTATTTTATTTTTGTTCATCCCGTTTGACATATTATTTGCTTTTTGTTGTTGTGCTGTATGTATGACATTGGGTTTGACGGAAACTTTACGACATCGACGACAAAGTTGGAAAACCTCTAAAGTCAATAAACGAAAATTGAATTTTCTATATATTTTTTTTTTTTGCTTTCAAGTAGTAGTTGCCGATGTTTCTTTTTTATACAATTTTTCCTTTTGCTTTTCTAATTCAACTAACTAAAGAAATGTTAAAGGAGAATGAATGAAAAAAAAATAAAAAGAAATTCCAACATGTTGTATTAGTTCTTGCATATTTTATTAGGCAAACATTTTCAATATATTTCCTAAGAGTATGTGATGTTTTTTTTTCATTTTCTGTATGATCATATATAAATTTGTGCGTGTAAAAGCTCTAGTGAAATAAATTACATTTACATGTTTTAATGCGTTGCTTTTTTATTTGGCTTTGTTGGCTTCAAAAGTGTAAATTTCACACATGTTTATTTAATTTATATAAATTATTTCAAACAAATATTGACTTTACACTTTTTGCCTTAAAAATTTGCCATGAATTTATGATAAAATGTTGTTAAAAGATAAGAAATCGCATTTTAAAGCCTATAAGTAGGCAGCAGTAAATGTTATATTGTCATTTAAAGTCGTGTTATGCTTTTGTTATGTTATAGATATTTTTATAGTTTAAAATGCTACAAAGAAATTTGGTTTTATTTTTATATTAAATTGTTTAATTCTGTTTATTTTTTTTAGTTTCTCTGGTTTATTATAAATTTTTAATACTGTAATCACATGTTACATGTTATTTTGTGGTTTTCCAGCAATCATCAACATCGTCATCCTCATTTACTTACACAATTGTCGACAATCTCCTCAAATATTTTTATAAAAATAAAACTATAAACACATTCACATACTCTACACACTTTAGTACAAATTGGGTTTTATATAAATGTTTGTGGTTTTTACGGGAATACACAGAAATAAGTTTTCATTTCATCATTTACTCACTCCAACCAACCTCACAGTCACACACTCACTCCCTTTTGCAACAATATTTCCGCCATGATTAATGTTTAAATTAAATTTTGTGGTTAAACATTGAAGATTTTTTTAAGCGATAATTTTATTTAAATATAAATTTATTAAAATATCATTTTGCATATAACAGAAGCCCTGAACCCATTCTTTAGATTACACAATATACTAATTGCATTTTATATGCTAACAAATGTATTTCAATTATCATTTATGAATAATTAATATTATAAATTTTTGTCTTATTAATTTCTTAAATTATAAATTTCGAACTGAAAAATAGACACCAATGTTAAATTTCAAAGAAATATTTATGTTTGCTGTTAGAAATATTAGAAAAGAAATTCAGGTGCCAATATAAACATACAATTGCATTGAAACACTCAAATATATTTTTATTTTGAAAAATTACAAATAATTTTAATAAAATTATGTTTTTCAATAGAATTACAAAATCGTACGTAGATTTGTTTGTGTTTTTTCGAAAATAATGAAAATTTTTAATAATTTCATTTGTATTTATCATCATGTCTTGTATGTTTTATGATTTGTTATTACAATTGTGTGTGTTTACTTTTTGTAAAAAAAATCAGTTTTTAAATAATCCATAACAGTTTTGCTAAAAAGTACATACAGATATACATATATACTTATTTTTATAGAAGTGGGTAGGGGAAAAAGTACTTAAATTATACCAAATGGTAAAGATTTTACTTATAAATAAAAAATACTTCTTTTTAATAGATTTTTTTTAAATTTTGAACAAAGATTTTTTCACGCCCACTTTGCCACTCTTACTTAGCCACGCCTTTTAACTTATTTGCATTGGCTAGAATACCAATCGATTTTAGAGAAAAAATTCTTATCATTTTCCATCTCTTATTAACCATTTTTTTCTCCTCCTTTAATATACAAATATACTTTTTCGCTTATCTTATACTACAAAAATGTTTATATTTTGTTCTGTAATTTAAAATTGCTAAAATATGATTGGGTTTATGTAAATGATATTTTAATAAAAATTAAAAAAAAACTATTTTTTTTTTCTCAAAACAAAATAATTTGTAAACAAAAATATTTATAGCACTTTTAAGTTTTTTTGTGTTTGCATAACTTTATGCTACAGGCGAAACGATCTTTTATAAAATTTTTAAATAAATATGAAACACTTATAAAGATATTATAAAACTCATTTAATTTAATGAAGCGAGAAAATTTTCAGTTTGCCCAACTTAATGAGCAGCTGAAAAAAATATATTTTAAATCTTTTAGATCTTTCTAAAAGAGTCGAGGTTTTTGAACCTAGTCGTGACTAAGAGAGCAGGTCAACTTATTATTAAATCCACTTACATTGCATTGAACCTAAAGTAAGAATGTATAATCGGGCATGGCTGAAAATATGAAACGAGTGATTACATATGTTAAAAATTGGGAACTATATTGGAGCAAAGGTAAATATGGTCTTATCTGTATAAATATTGGTAGAGCGATTTATGACAACTTAAAAGATAATTATACAGAATTTTATCGTGATACTAGTGTCTAAAAGTTAATTTCAAGTGTGGTTGTATGAAGGCTAGGAACAATAATCAATAAGTATCGTCCTTAGATCAAATGAAGAGTGCCCATGTTAATTATTTATCTTAATTTAGAGCGTTGTTTTAGTTCACAGTAAATGGTAATTTCCAAAGTAAAATACGTTAAATTTTAGAATTTGATGTCACTACATGCCAAAAAGGATAATATCCTGCGATATCCTTCGAAAACACTTTTTCCATTTTTATCAAAAATGATCGACATACTCAAAAAGAAGTGTAAGCGTAAAGTCATATAAAAAGTCCAGCGGTTGTGTTGTGAAAGGGTTAATCGACTCAGATTGAAATACTGCTATACTTTAAGGTGGATGTATGCACTGTAAGGTGTTTGTTTGTATGTAAAAATCATGATCAAATTTGTTTGTAAATATCACTTTCAGCTTGTTTATATGTAAAGATCATGATCAGCTTTATATCCTGTAAGGTAGTATTGACCATATGAAAATGGAAATGTTTTCTGCTGATTGATAAAGAAATAGAAAAAGATTAAATTTTTCTATTTTTTTCTGAATAAGCTTTCGTACACATAAAGTAATCCATGTCTGTTATATACGAAATATATAGCACATTGTACGAAATGTTTCATAGTTTTGCACCTCGAAATTGTGAAGTTTACGAAATATTTATTTTCACATTTTTATTTTTTTTCATTTGTACTAAAAAGATATTACAAAAAATATATTTCATATTATGCATGAAATTTTCATCCATTTCGAAATTAAGTTAAAATATATATATGATATCGAATATCATCAAGTATGTGATAATTCGATCCGTGTTTTGAAGTAGAGCTCAGATTTGTTTCGTTATCACTGGCTATAGCAAAATTCCTCTTGATATGTTTTTTATACATTTTTTAGGTTTAAAAACATGTTATGGTCATTACAATTTAATAGTCGCTTGACTTGACACCTAAACACTCGTGTTTTGAATAAACAACTACAACTTTTTTATATAAAAATTTTATTTAAAAAAAAATTAAAAAATATATACACATATTTATAAAAACTATTTTTACAAGCTCTCTATAGCCAGAAGTACAAAATGTACATACAAAAAACATGTAATAAATTTAACATAGTTTTTTATAAATAAAAATTGTCAATAAAAAATTTGTGAAATTGTTAAATAAATTGTATTATAAAACATAATGTTGCTGCTAAATACTACATAAAGTTTTTTGCCTAAAGGGTATGCTATAAAAAAGTAAAAAAAAAAATGGTTAAAGGTGGAAAAAACGTATACTTTTTTCAAGTGTAATTTTTCTAATGCTTAAATAATATAAATTTTATGCTTTAAGTAATCTTACAATAAAACATTAAACAAAATCATTGCATACATTAAGGGATAAAACAAGTGTTTACCTGTTGTTTTATAACAGCTTATGATTCAAACATATTTTAAAAAGCCATTGATTAAAAGCATACATTAAGCGCTTTAAAATTTTTTAGACATAAAATATGTGTATTGCATACATTAAGGGGATGTTTCTCATACGTAAACCTAAAACAACATCAATTTTAATTTTCCCATTTCCGTATTTTATGGATTAGAATTATAATCAAAATAAAATTAAGCTTCTTTCTATAACGCTAGAGGGTTTTCTATTACTACGCTTACGCTGTTATGCATAAATTGTATAAATTTTATATGTATGTCTGTATGTTGTATTTTATATGTTGGCTGCTTTTAAAGCCAGTAGAAGATAAGTGGCAACTAGATGCCTGACAGTATTTGTATATTTTTTTTGTTACTTTTTTCACAATATTGGTTTTTGTTATGGCAGCAAACGTGTAAGCAAAAAAAAAGTTTGAATAAAAAACGTAAATAAAATTTGCATTTTTATTAAAATTAATTGATTTGATGCAAATTTATTGTGACGTAGGCGAACAGCAAACAAAAAATGAAAATAAGAAAAAAAAAGCAAAATACACAGCATACATTTGGGCTGTCACTTATAGGTTGCTTGTTGTGTATATTTAAAAGGGGTGAATGTCTTATAAAGGGTACGAGTCATATAATTGGGGGAAAATATATAGCTTTACATAATAATTGGCTTATGTTTAAGCAAATATGTTTAAAATTATGGAAATTTAAACTCTAAGTAAAGTATTATAAAAAATTCTATACTTCTTGCCAACTTTGTGTCTTGTGTTCTTAACACTTTGATAATTTAGATTTTTTTTCTTCTGATGAACACTTTAAACTTGTTATTTAAATAATTATAAAACACTTTTAATCACTTTACTCTACTACTGTTCTTTTAGTTGAAAATTCTTTGTAAAATTAACTTAATAAAATATCTATTTAAAGCCCCCCCTGATAAAAAACCTTTTAACTGATTTTTTATGTTTATTTTTAGGAAAATGCAAAAAAAACTTCCAGTTTAAACTATTTTGCCTTGAAAACCACAATTTCTGTTTTTAATTGCTGGCATAAGAGAAAATAAACCAAAAAGAAAAGCAGAAAATTGTACAACTTTTAAGGCTGAACATAAAAATGGTTGCTTTATAAACTGCTTTAAAGAAATTACAGTAGACAGTTGACTATCATCAAAAATTTTTTAAAATTGTACCAACTTTTATATCCTACACCACTATAATAGCGAGGAGAATACCCAAAAATATTAGTCCTACACACAGTCCGTCCCTCCGTCCGTCTGTGTTTCTATGTCCGTATGTTTAATTTTCCAAAGTTCCGTTGTTTATACAGGCTCAAATTTGGACTTAATATTAAAAATTATTTCGAGTACTCAACCCAATCTTAAAAAAGCAAGAGATATTACAAAAATATCAACCTTCTCAACATTTGAATATATCCACCAAAAGTCTTTTTCTAAAAGTAGAAAATATTTATAAAAAAATAATAATTTACATATTACAATGCAATTTTACATGCCACTGTACTTTCCCTTTTTATTAAAATTTGTATTTTTTGTATTATTTACTTTTACTAATTTAAGTGATTCCATTTTAATATTTCAGTGGTTGTTTCTTATTTTTACATATATTTTTCCTTTATTTTTTTACAACCACTACTACTACCCCAGTCATATGCCAAATATAAGAAACAAAAAATAATTTTCTTTTGTTTTACGCAATTTTCACGTTGTTTTTCTGCTCTTGCTGCTGCTCACTGTTCATTATTAACTTTTAAAACACTTGTTTTACCTTTACATCAGCATTTTGCTGGTCTAGGTTTTATTTCCGTTTCCTTTTTAACTTTCCTCTGACCATGTTAATGTTGTTTATGTTTATTTTGTTATCTCTCTCGGTTGGCTGTAAATAAAGAGGGTAAAAGTATTTTTTGTGTGCTAACAGGACTTGTTTAGCTTTCAAAAATTAGGTTTGAGTTTTTATGTGCTCTTCCGTGTTTCTCTATAAATTTTAAATAAAATTGTTTTTAATTTAATACTTAAAAAAGCAGCCATTAAAATAACAAACATTTTATAGGCTTTTAACTGCCATAGCATTTATAATTTATCAGCTTTTAATAAAACAAAAAAAATATATATACGAAAAATTTATAATGGCAAGTAAATTTTCATTTATAATAATCCTAAAAGTAGGCAATATATTTCTTTGCTTTTTTATGTTTTTTTTTTATATTTTTAAGGCAAACAGAAAAAAGTGAACATATTGCCAGCTTGACTGTTTGTTTTTATAGAAATTGCAGTAAATATTTACTTTGAAAATAAATTTTAAAGCTTAATAAACATAAATTTGTTTTGTAAAATTAAATTTTACACAATTAAGAAGACAAAAAAAAACAGTTTTTATTTCTTTTTATTCATTTTAAATTGGCTAAAAATCTTTAACATACTTTAGATTGTCTTTTTATAAAGCAATTTCATAGCATACTTTTGGTATCAGTTTTTTATTATCGTTATTTGAGTAGCAAAATAAAACATTTTATTAAAAAAATGTTAGACCTTTATCAAACTAAAATTCAACTGTAGTTTTCTAAGAAAACTTTAAGAACGACAGACACTTTGTTTTACATTTCCTTGAAGTTGATTTCCGAAAACAAATTTCCATTTATATTTTTGCCAAAAATATATATATACATACATATATGTATATTTTAAAAAAGAATAAGAAAGCTAAATAAAAAATGTGAATAGTAATACTTTATATTTTCATAAGACCTGTATAACTTCTTATAAATGCGTTTCCTTTTATTTTTTACATGAAAACAAGTCTTATATGCTTTTGCTTAATAATTTCTTGTTATAACACCCACATATACATATATTATTTTTTTTATTTTGCTCCTTTTTTGACTGTCACTACTTCATTGTCCTTGTGTGAAATTAAACATTTTCATAACCATTTTTCTGTTTTCTTCCAAAAAAAAGAAAAACTACAATTCTCTGCCAGACTTTTTTTCTTTGAGACACATATCATTTGTAAATGTTTAATGATGGTCGCACATTTTCGTTCCAGTAGATTTTCATTCATTCATTGTTGTTTGTTTAACATAAGCGAAGATAGGTTTGTGGTGATGGCGGACATTGTTTGCTGTCAACTCCCCCAAAAATATGCAAACAATTTTATGATTGTAAAATTACTAAGTTTGATACAAAAAAATAATGTTTTTTGTTTCCCACTTGTTTAATTGTCATATACATTCATTCACTTTTTGTTATAATAAAATTTGACATGTCAGTTGCTGCTATCCACTCATATCAGTATTTAAACAGCCCGTTTTTCTTCAGCTTAGAAAAGTTATAAACATGAAGACGAATGTATGAGGGTAAGGAGCAGCAGAAAAATGAAGAAAAATTATCGTCATCATCTTTACTTAAATACTTTTAAGTAGCTTTGTATTTTCTTTTTTTCAATTTTATTTTTACAGTTGTCTGTCTTATTTGTATTTTATGAGTTTTGACTGCCAGTCACAGACTTATTTTGTATAGCGTTTGATGAAAATTTCTTTTTGAGGTTTTAGTAGACAAAAGTGGCTTGTCACAGTATGGGTAACATTGAAACAAATGTTTTATAACTTAAGCTACAGCTTAAGTCGGAGTACGCTTAAGTGATTAACTCGTGGTGGTATTTTGAGTATTTTCGCTAAGGATTAATGTAAAAGAAGTGTTCAGGTTGTCTGGGTAGTTAAACAAATTTTAGGAAAATTTTTGTTTAATTCAGTCGTCACTTGTAGCTAGTTTTGTCAAATGACAAATTGTTTAACAGATTATGAATCAGTCTAATAAAATGATCGCTGATCTTTACATTTGTATGATTTAGCAAATTGAAATGTAGCATTCTTAAAATTCTACACTGCCTATTACTTAAAAAATAAATTCTAATAATTCAGCTACTGTAACTCATCTAAATAAATAAAAGTAGAAAATATCTACATATAAAAATGTTCATCTGTTCAACGAATCTGTTTACAACACAGTATAAAAGTCATGTACGTTTTGTCATTTTAAGACATTTATACTTATTGCTTTAACGTATTTGTTTAGATGGCTGACAAACTAAGGCTGGTTGGAACTGACTGACTGCGCTAGTAAATGTTGGCAGTCAACTTGACTGAATGAATGATAATCTGACATTTAAATATTTACTTGCGTAAATGTTGTATGACATTTTATGTAGTTCTTTATACGCCTTATTCCTTAAAACAAACCCCTTTCCTTCACTACCGCCCCTTCACGACTGAAAGACCTAACGAAAAAAACACAGACAAGCCATGATTATGATTATAATCATTAAGGAAATAAGCATTTATAATGTTTAAATATCTCTTGAAACACAGAACAGAAGTTTTCCTTAAAGAATTTTGTTGTAAAGTTGTTCATTTTTCTTTTGGTTGTTTGTTAAAATGAAAGCTTTACAGGAGCTGGTACAAGAATGGAAACAACAACAAAACATGACAAGAAAATATTTCAAAAAATTGTTATTTAAGTTTTTTTTTATAAATAAGCAAATAAATTTATACTTCTTATATTATAAGATTTTTTTGAAGTATTTTATTGCCTTTTGGCTGTTTTAACTGAACTTTATACTTTGTCTTAAGATAGAGGAAAACTTTTGGTATAGGTTTTGTAATTAATTATTTTTTGAGCAAATATCGTAGTAGTAGGTGGAGGTTAATTATAAACATAAATTAGCTTTTTAAGTTTAAGGCTTAAGTGCTATAGAGCTTCTTTAAGTAGGCAATATGTAAATAAATATCTATTTGTTGCTACTTGTTGCTACTTGTTCACAAAACTATATTAAAAACTCAGAAAAAAGTATCCATAAAAGAACCTTTTTTGAAAATTACCCAAATGCTCGTATTAGTATCGATATAACAAGATTTAAATGATGGCTATAATAAGATTAGGGCTTGTTAAATATGTGTTTCCTGATATTGTAACTTAGCCTCAATTTTTTGTATTTCTTTAAACTAAAATAAACAATTTACCGAATATAAAGAAAAAAACTCTCATAATATTTATTGCATTCGAACTAAATACATAAGTCTGGAACAAAATCCTCAAAATAGAAAAGAAAGAGAAAAATTCACAAAACAATCGAAAAAAACTAACATTATACTTCCGGTAATGATTAATATGGGAAAATATAGTAGGTTTATATATGCTTGTATGTGTATGTGCACCACTACTTAACCACAATAGATTATGCATTATCACATTTCCGCTACAAACCGGAAACTATTAAAAATAAACAAACAAAACACAAGCTTACTAATACATACTTCACAAATTTACTTGTACTCTCATTCCTATTACTCTCTGGGTTGTTGGTTTTGTTAAAATAAAACATAATATTTTTACTGTTACTATCAGCAACAAATACAACAAATAAATAGAAAAAGTAAACAAGAGAGTGAGAGTGGGTGTGTGCATTTAAAAACCTATAATAGTTATAGGCCCTTGTTTCTGCTTGATGGTCTTTCTCCCTCTCTTTCTCAGTTTTCATGTGAATTTTGTTATTTTTTTTTGTTTAGGCTTTCTGGTTCTTTGTGGTAATGGAAGGGAATGGTAAAGAATTTACATTTATTGTTGGCTGCTGGTATCTTTGTTCAACCAAAACATAGACATATTGCGCTTTTCCTTTTATTGTTGGATGTTTCTACTAGGTTGCCTGTTCATATGAACTAAATATTAAGCATCATCAACAGCAACATATTGTGGTTATTCTAATGTTGCCTGGTAGTCATGCTAGTGGTAGTAAGTAGTTGCATCTTGATTTATTTCTCATAGCAGCAGTAGTTGGTGTAGTTTATTTAACTAAACCCTGCAGTTTTGTAAGAACACATTTAGCCTTTAAAAGAATATTTTTCCAAATGTTTGGATATTTGTTTGACACGTTCTCTCTAAATTTAGTATCCTAAAATAATGCATAATGTAAATCAGTAGTTATCTTACTGTTCCATAAGTAATCTAGATTGTAGACTCTTTGAACTTTTTTTCGCTTTAAAAATTTGTATAGCAGTATCACTAAATATTCTTTTATAAGTGTGATTAAATTCTATTAAGATTCAATTTACTTCTTTAGGTATTGTGCTTTCTGAACTGCAGGGTAGTAGTTTATTTAATAAAAGTCCTAGAGTGCATGTATGATGTGTTTGTCTATGTATATATGTATGTTTTTGTTAGTATGTATAGGTTTTCATCAAAAGTGGTTACTTAAAATCATTAACTGCAATAAAATAAACTTTAGATTCTGATTTTTGGTCAATGATGTTGTTTGTTATACACAGGCATTAAAATACAGTGTTTGGAAATATAATCAAAACAACTCATTATTTGTAGGACTTATTAACTTTTAAATTAATTGTAAATTTAAGCAACTCATTGTTCGTAAAAATAATAGTTGCTTCTAGAGACGATTTCATGGAAACAACTACAGGTATTCGTTTTTTTTCTTATCCCGTCTATGTCAAATATATGAGCATATTTTTAATAATGAGATCAAATCTTTCCATTACATATTACAATCAATCAGTGCAAATTATCGGTGCTGATTAACGTTACTGTCAAAGGGCGATATTTGTCCCAATGCTTTTAAAAATACTTAATACAAAATATTCCATAAACATACATATTTTCTTTATTCATAGAATATTTTTTTGTAAATTTTAAATTTCACTGCAATAACAGCTATAACTGATATTTAAATCTAAATTTTTCAACAAAACTTCACATAAAATTGGGTTACTTTAAAGTTCTCAACAGTCTCATATACAAATCAGCATCCATCGACCCTATATTTTGCCCAATAGCTTGCAACTCTGATCGTTATTGGTATATGGCTGTTATTTTGGGGAAAATGTGGATACACCCTGTAGTTTTGGAAGCAGTCAAAGTACGTATTCCTTTGACAGATTATTGGATTATGTTTAGAGCATCAATCCCGCTTTAATATCAGAGATAATTGCAGACTTTTTGGACATTTTACAACAATAAAGCAAAATCAATCAGTTGGATTTTTTTTTTGGAACCAAAGTGATCTAAGAGGAGCAAAATTTTACATTTTACAACAATAAAGCAAAATCAATCAGTTGGATTCTTTTTAGAACCAAAGTGATCTAAGAGGAGCAATTTTTTTTTTTAAAAGTCAAAGATAATATATGACAGATTTTATTTGTATGACCTTTAACAGAAACTAACGCATGTTAAAAAAATAACAAGTTCCGAAACTTCACTCAAAACTGCAGGGAGGGTTCTGTACGAGTTATCTACTGTATGTTTGGTAAGGTAACCCCTTTAGTTGTTGTTAACTGTTTGCTGTCGGTAACAGTTACCTTATACAGTAACTTTGTGCATCCAAAGTAAGTGCACATGAATACGGATGTATGAGGATACTGATATTTGAAAATTTGGTTTTGTTAGTTGGTTTAACTCTTCGGTCAGTTGTTCAGTTGTGGCCACTCATTCGTTTACTCTATGTACTTGTTAGATCTTATAGTCAGCAACCTTTGGCTACTGCTTTGCTGTAAATGTATCTGTATTTAGAATTTTGAAGTATAGTGGTTGAAATTTTTTTGTTGTACTATACACTTACACATATACACTAGTTTGTAAGTACGTGTGTATGTGTTACCATTGGTTAGTTGATTGTTTGCTGTTTAAGTGTTAAACTTTATGTATGAGGTTTTAGTTTGCATTTCGAGAAAAGGTAGAGTTTGTATTTTTCGCTATAAAATGTATAGCAGTTTGTAGTAAAGGTACATGTAGTTTTTTTTGTTTTGTTGCATTAGAATACCTCATTATGAAAAGCTTAAAATCATTTAATTTGAAATAAGTTTAGTACAATCAATATGTTGTTACTCCCAAAAGTATGCTAAACATTTTAGTTAGGGAGCTTAAGAAATTTTTTTTCAAAATAAGTAAAATTGAAAACTAAAGTAGGAAAAACGGAATTTAAACTTAAAAATAAATTAAGAAAATAAGTAGAATTATTTTAATTCAGATTTTATTTGGTGAAGTTCATTTTGAAGGGTACCAGTGTAACAAAAAACTTATAATAAATTAATTTTTAGCACAAATATTTACTTTTATTATTTAAACAAATTTTATCTTTTTTATAATTATTTAAAATGTGATTTTTACAAACATTTCTTATCTACACATTGCAACTGTCATTTTAATTGTCATTTATAACATTTATTTAAATGGATTTGTTTACATTTATTTACATTATTATTCCCCTTCTGTTTTACTTCATAAATATAAAAATACTTTTTTTGCATTCTGAAAATACTTTAAACCACAAATGAATTGTTTTATGTGTAATTTTCAACATGTAATTTAAAAAAAAGAGTTGTTTTACAGAAAAAAAAAAACACTTTAAACAATACATATTCAATGTATATTTGTTGTAGTTTATAAAATAAATTATAAAAACGTTATTTGTGTTTAATGGTAAATGTTTTTGTTTAATTAATATTTAATTTTTCACTAATAGCCTAAAAGTATGCTATGATTTGCTAAAGTGTGATAATTTTATGAAAAATATACATAGCCTACAACTGTGTTGTGATTTTTATTGATATTGAATTAAAAATGTTGCCCAGAAATATGCTATGTTGAATAAATGGAATAAAAATAATAAACGGAACATGTTTTAAAAGAAAAGGGTGTTGTTTCAGATTTGATGAGCCTATCTCCCACTTCTTTGCTTCTTTCTCTTTATGAGTATTTCTTATTTTGTTCATATAAATATATTAAAATATTTTAATGCAATTTTTTAATGTTATTTTTCTTTCTATTTATTTTTAGGTAAGTCTTGTCGATAATAATAAAACCCAAATTTATAAAAATAAGGTACTTATAATAATTAAGAATTTCAATTTGGAAAATAAAACCTAGTAAATGTGTATCGATAACATCGCGAATATGTCCTGAAAATTAATTTGTACCCATTTTGCAGATTTAAAGAATTTTTCTAACTATTTGCTTGGATGAATAATACAAAAAATAAATTTCAAAAATGGGTTTCGCCCTAAACATTTTATGTTACTTTAAATTGTTGTTAAACAAATTTCTTCTTTTTTTCACATCATTTTGCAAAAACGAAAATATAAAAAATTCACAGCATCATCATCAACAACAAAAAAATATTTTATGCATGTTTAAATTAAAGTGGTAAAGTGTTATAATGTATATACTCGTAGAAAAAAGTATCACTACTTCTACACAGCAGCAACAATAACAAAGTAAAAAATAACAACAGAAAGAATGAGAAAAAATTAAACAAAAACAAAACAACAACGCAGTGCTTAAGGGTTTAACAAACAAAGCATTTAACACAACAACACAGTAGATACTCGTAGACAAACATACACACGAATGCATACAGAGAAACCCCACGAAATAGTAAAGGGGGAGAATAGAATAGTATGTGTGTTTATGTTTTTTTGGAGTACTACCAACACATGCAACACTTGTATACACACACTCGTGCACTTGTAATAGAACAACAATAACAAAAAGAGTAACCTTAAACAAAAATGACAGCAGTAGCAGCAGACAACAACCTTTAAACAAATCATTATTATCATAAATGCATAAATATTGGGTGGGGGTAAAGAGTAATTTCATAAATATACAAATAATAGTAAAATTTCCTAGTTATACAACTATACAATTTAGTTATATTCTTTTTTTATAGGCCCCTAAAACTATGCTAAATTTAAGCACCAACCCAATAAATTATAACGCAATACATACACTTTATCACAACGCAGCACCTTTAATTTAAGGTAGATAAATAAAAAGGGGGACAAAAGAGAACAACAGTCTCTGTCGTATGTATGTAAATGTAGTGTGCAAAAAAAAACGCTTAAAGAGTTCAAGTATTGTCAACAGTTGGGTATATAAAGAGAAGAAAAACAAGAAGAACTACACAAGTATTGCTTAAGCAGTTTATGAAAATATATGTAAATTTGTGGGTGTTAGGAAGAGAAGGAAGGTTATAAAAATACATACATGTTATGATATCAAATCAGTACAAAAACAAGAACAAAATCTCAACTCAAATACATTTTTGCATACATGCAAACCAACAAGAATATGTTAAACTTATAGTTATTAAAAAAGTTTGCTACATGATAGAAACACAACAACTACAACTGCATACTTAGCACACATACATACAAACAAAAGCTACAACTACCAAGGCAAAAGCAAAGAAACTTTGTTTTTTATTTTATAAATATTTTAGTTAAGAAATATAAACATGAACAACAACAAAATTCTTTTAAAGCTTTTAAAAAGATATTAAAATAAAACTAAAAAGGACATGAAAAAAATGAAAAGGATAAATATGCAGTTTAATATTAAGTAAAGTTTAAGTAAAAAGAAAAACTAAATAAGAAAACCTATAAACTTAAGTAAAGTGTTAGAGTAGAGATCAGCATTAACATATTAACTATGCCTAAAAATATGCTTTAATTTTTAGTTTTTTTTTTTTTTAAGAAAAAACCTGTTGACTTAATTATGTTAGAAAACATTTTACCTCTGTGTGTGTGTTTCAAGGAATTTAAACTAAATTCTTATTGCTTTCTATAGGTAAAAGTTTTCTTTTGAAAACTTGCCTACACATATAAATTTTAATTGAAATTTTGTTCTTTCCTTCTCTGCTGGTTTCAATGTAGTTGTGAAATTCTTTTCTATTTATGAATTTTCTTATAGCTTTAGGCTCATATTTCAGTTAAAGTTCTTAAAACATTTCATTAATGTTCACTTATTTTTTTTTAATTTCTATTTTTTTCTTTATTTTTTATATTTGCTTTGTATGTGTTTTATTTTCTATTAAATTTTGTTCACATAAAAGTAAAAGGTTCAAAGGTTTTTTTCCGTTTAAAAATAATGATTAGTATCGTGGGTGTCGTTTTGTTTTCATTTTTGCAATTATAATTGTTGTGGGTGTTAAGATTTTTGTTAAAAAATTTTAATTGTTAATAGAGTTTTTTATGATTGGTATTCAAAATATCCACCACCAATGTATGCCTTGTATGTATACAATATCCGAATGGAAATCTCTGATAAAATGTTCTGTAAACGCCTTTACAATATTTATTTTTTAGATATATGCAACAAAAGTGTCCATTTCATACATTCGCAAGACTACTTTTAAAGCTCAAGAATATTCCTATTTAACTTTAGTTCTCATATAAATGAATCATTAACTAGAGTTATAAAGGCATCTAAATATAAAACCAAATTTTAAAGGTAAAGCATCGAGCCATAAGAACTATATATAAAAATTAATTAAATAACTTTTACGACGAACAGCTGCAATACAAACACACACATTTTAAAATATAACGAAATTAAAAAAAAAATACTCTAATGTTTGCCCTTTTCTCTTTTTAATAGACATTTATGTATGTTTGTATGCTATAGTTCTCAATATAATGCATTTATACAAGGACACCAGTATAAATGTGTTTGTAGTCTCCCTCTCTGTTGCACTTGTAATTGTTCAACTGTGACCGCAATGAATGTAACAGGAAGTTGTGCTTAATGGAATGCATTCGGAAATCATCATCAACTCAATGTGGCAAAGAAGACAATAAATATAAATGTGAAAATATTATAGCCAGAAAAAAAACAACAAAAATTACAACAATAAAAACAGTAACTTCACTCAATTTACTAGATTTTACTAAAAAACACACACATACGCAAAAATATATTGTTTTATTTTACGCAAAAATAGTGACCAATCCAAAAAGCCGACTAAAGGTAGTGTATAGAGTCAGTCAGTCAGTTAAAATAGTGGTGTTTTTTTTACAAAATAAAACATTTGTACAAATGTTGGTTGTCAGTTAAAGCATCATCATAAAGTTAATTCAGGGATATTGCCAACATAGACACACACACACAAACAGACATAAATTCACTTACACTTGCTCAACCTTGTGCTATGATTATGCAACGCATCCGAACAAAAGTTTAACAATAAATGTTGTTGCCAACTTCCGTTACATGACCTTCGATAGGTTTGAGTGTGTGGTATGTATGTGTAGATTCTTTATAAACTGAACATGGCAGCGTCAGCAGAACAACATCATAGTTATTATGAGTTATAGACCTGACCAAGTATAGGAAGTTTATATATATTTTTTTGTTTGACTTTTTTGTATTTTGTTACAAGCAAATGCTTTCATTTTTAGTTTCTAGTTTATAAACTTGAATAAAAAGTAAAAAGAAATGGAAATAGAATCCTTTAGAATTAATGTATAAAACCTTATAACCTTTTATTCACTTACACTATTACATTTTACACAAAAAAAAAAATAAATAAAAACATATACAGCTGTACGATGTAAGAGCAACGAAACAATGTAAACGGATATATATTGTAGCAGGATAAAGAAAAAAGACAGTTCAGTGCATTTGGCTATACGAGTCTTGTTTATGTGTTGAAAGTTAACAAACTATTAGGGATATTCCTGTTCTAAATTATACACTTAGAAAGATTAAAGACGAATTATGTTGCTTGAGATCAGTTTTAACAAACTATTTTTGGATTAATTCCAAAAGGCATTTAGCAAAGTTTTTCTTTGGTGTTTTTATTTCGCTTCTGAAGAGAAGATTATCCAGCGAGATTCATTTGACTAACTTAATTGTATTCTCAAAAGCTTGTTCGGCTATTCCAACCTCAGGTTTTGTTAGTAAAATTAATCTTTCAGTCTATTCTCAGTGTTCGAATCCTCATGGACTATACATATTTGAACCAGAAGGATTTTGAGGTAGAATCCAATTAAGTTATCATAATATACTGAGCTGAACCCAATGTGATCTTATTATATATATTCTTTAAAATCTTCCGATAGATATGCTATCCCTTCCATATTCCACCTTCCGCTCTATTTCATCTTTGTAGGGATAAGGTATGAAAGTGCTATTGTTAGCGTATATTCTACTCCTTTATCTATATATTTTTAGCTAATATTCTATACATTTGACAAAATCTCCACTACGTTTGTTAACAAAAATTTACATTCGCCAGGAATACCCCTATTAACTGCTGACTTATAAACCATTCAGTGGCTTAAACATACAACTACTTATACATGGCAATATAGTTTTCTAACAGATGTTAGATAAATAAAATATGTATACATATAGATGTATAAAAAGGAAAATCTGTGGCCGACCATATGGTTGGTCGGTCTGTCTGGTTAAGTTTATGATGATAATGTGAATGTTTTTTGTTTATTCCTTAAAATACAATTCTGTTAACAATAAAAAAATCTGTTTCATTATGGTTTTAACATGACGAAAATATAAAATCAAAACAACAAGAACTCATCATCAAGTACACATGTGTAGTACGACTGCAAGCTATTTAAATTTCCGGTATAATGTTGTAAGGATATTTCTTGATTGTTGTTGTTTTCATTTTTGTTTTTATTTAGGGTTTTTAGTTTGTATTTTGCAAAAAATTTTACAAAACAATATGGCGGAAACATCATATTGAAAGAGAAATAAAAAATGTTTAGTGAAAATAAAACAAAGTATTTTTTCATGTACAAGTGGTTTTTGTTTTAGAATATTTTCAAAAATAATGATGAAAATTGCAAAAAATTTAATAATTGATTTGCAAATATGTAGTGGAATTATAGTGGTTAGGCAATGATTGATGCCTTAAAATAGACAAACAAATTCATGAAATAGTACACATATTGCTTATTAACTAAAATCGAAATGTAATGCAAATGAATGTATTCGAAAAAATATCAAGGCAAAGTGAACTACAGGTAGTATAAGTATTTTTATTTTTCTGCACTACATGTATTATAAGTAATTTTTTGACTGGACTACAGGTGGTATGAGTATTATTATTTTTCTGCACAATGTGTATTACAAGTAATTTTTGATATGAATCTTTTAAAAGAAAAATAATGAAATTTTTGAAAAACATTAACAATAATCTAAATCATTTTTACATTTCTATTAGTATCATCAAAATATTAAATCTCTTAAATAACATTTATTTACTTTCAACTCCTCCCTTCCTCCCAAGTATACTACACATATTTTGCCGTAATAACTTCATTACCTACCGGAAATTTAGTATCTTGTTTTTTCCAATTGTTTTACTTAACTAAGTTTTATTTCTAATATTTCTCAACTACAATTTCATTTAAACATTTAATAGTTGTTTTCTCTTATATTTTTTGTATTTCCGTTTTCTCTCCCTCAACAATTTATCATGAGAATTTGTATTTGTTGTATGCCGTTTTTACCTGAGTTTGTGTGACATTTTTTACAAAATTTTACAATTGTTCTTAACTGTCTGTCTGTCTGTAAGTGTGTTTGTTTGTGTATTGTTTTGTCTGTAGAGATAAATCTTTCTTGTAAAACGGATATCCGCTTAGTAGTGGTCTATGGGGTAAATGATTTGTTTGTGTTTTGTTTTATTTTTTTCTTTCTAAATATTTTTTATTGTTGGTTTATTTTTCTACTTTTTTATTATTTTATAGAGTTTAACTGAGGGCAGTAGTAAGAAGGCTATTAAGAGAATTTAAACGTTTTAGAGAAAAGGCGATTTAGTTTTTGTAATTTATTATTAAAACTTTATTTAATTTATAATTTTTATTTTAAAAGTAAAGTTTAAAACTATTTTAATAAAATAACATTTCACATTGTTTCCTTGTACTCTGTAGTTATTATGTAATCATAAATTTTATCACTCAAGCATTTCTAGTTATAACTTTAAATTAACATGCCTACTTAAAGGGGACATTATACTTTATCTTTGTCATCACCGATTTTTGTGTCAATATGGCCTTTTATCCAAATAATTGCAGATTTTTAATGATCTGTTTATCATATGTTTCATTTCGCAGTTCTTATCAATTTTTTTTTTTATTTCGAAACATAATTAACAATTTTAAGTAATAAATTGATGAAATGCATAAAAATGGAATGTCTTTATTAAAATATGTCTTTGTCGTTCTATATTAAGGCTCAGTATTATATTGCCTACTTTTAGCTGCAATTGTTAAAGGATCAAAAATGGTTTTATTGTGCAAAAGCCGATTTTATTGATTTAGTTGGCTATTCTGCAGCACAACGACAATTTCAAGCAAATTCGTTATACTATTGTCTTAAATGAATATTACATTTAATAGTTTGTTGTCTTCTTATGTATCACTTTTAACAGTTCATTTACTTGCATGACAGCAATACTTATTATAAAGCAACAACAGAGATTTGAAGAAAAGGAAATAATTTTATGACAAAATTTATAAAAAGCATGAAGACTTTTTAATATGCATGTATGATAATCTATTATTCAAAAGATTACTTGCATTTAAAATGTACTTTTTTATATATATTTTTCATGCTGTTTTATAAATATGCAGCAGCATTTTCAGCAAGCAGCAAGCAACATAAAAATGCAAAAAGAAAAAAAGTGAATAAAGCAGCAAAAAACTTTAAACGAAAGACAGCAATTGAAATGGCTGGAGAATAAATAAAGAATATGAAAAAATAAAAAAAACAGCAATGACAAAAAAGAAACGAAAGCAACATTTAAAAAGCTGCCAACAGCATAAATCACCCTACATATTTTTATATATGTATGTCTGTCTTGCAACATTCTTATTTTTTTATTATTATTTTCTTATTTATTTAAATATTACAATACAATAACGACAACGATGACTACGTACAAAGCATGAAAATGAAATAAAAATGTCTACTGATAAAAACTAATGATATGAAAAAGGATAAGAGTACTGTGAAGTAGCAAGAAGAATATAAAATCACATTCATTTAAGAAAAAACAACCTACTATTATTACCACTGTGACATCGTTCTATTTTTTGCTCGCTTTTCCTCTCATCTCTACTGTTTTATTTTTATTGTTGTCAACATATACTGGCAAAGAAACTAGGGGGAGCAAAAAAAGTACATGCTTGGAAAATTGTTACAACAATATTTAACAATAATAAATGCTATTAAGAATTTAATACCTGTGTCTGACATGTGTATTCTATCTTTTGTTTATTTTTTCATATTTTTTTTAAGTTTATAAAATAGATAATATTAAATGCTTATGAATCATAGGGGTTGTAAATTTTATATATATTCATGAGACAGATCGGCTCATCTGCAAGTTTTCAATAACGACCTTATCAGGTGATCTTTTAATTTATTTTATGTAAATCAAAATCAATGAATTATTTTAGAACTTAGGATTTGTTTAAAACTAAACCAAGTTAAATGTTTAATAGCGATGAGTCATGTTTTATCTTAATAATATTATACCAAACTGATTATATTCGGTAGATTAGTAATGTTATAGTCTGTCAGTGCGGAGATCATTGTTCGAGCAGACACTTAAGTGATTTTTCGGACCTTTTGTATCGAACATCCTTTTATTAACAAACATATATTTATTACTGAAATGGCAGAAAACAAACAGGGTCGTGGTAACCATATGAACTTATTATTTTATTAATATATATTTAGTTAAATTTATAATTGCAGTACAACCATATTAAATATTTGTAAAATACTTTATCATTAAACAGAGTTGTTTATGTCATAACATTTCCTATTTATCATAACATTATCATGATCGTCATGACCATATCATGATCATTAAAAAAAAAATTAAATAATTTTTGGAAAAAAGTCGTATGTTGTCAAACGATAAAATAACATATAATTGTTATATGTAAGATTTAATGGTTGTAAATAACATATGTTTGCATTAATCATATTAAATTTGATGAATATAAAAATGTTTACAGTAACTTTAATACTGTATTTATTTTTGATAACGTATTTATTTCTGATGACAATATGTTGTTACAATGAATTGTTTTTACTATACGGAACCATGTTTTTCTCTCCGTAAAAAAATCAATTATATCCTTGCTAAAAACTAAACCTGTTGCCATTCATTCTAACTTTTCAATTAAGTTTCCTCTAAAAAGCTTTTAAAAGCTTTATTGAAATTTCATAAATGTTGTTCAAAACCTTCCAAGCTTTCTTTTTCTCTGCTATTTCTATTTGTATTCATATTCAAACTCATTCTTTGATTATAATATTGAAAATCATACACATATTCGTCCATTATAACATTTCTAAAAACTTAAATCAAATTTCATAAAGAATAAAACAAATAAAAACGAAGCTTAAGATAAAAACATAAATATTATGCATAATAATCTATTATATTATAACCATTTACTAAAACAACAAGACAAATGATTTTCAATATAGAAAAAGAAAAACATAATCTTAAAGCTACTCCTTAACTAATACAACAAATTTATGAAACAAAAATCTCCCAGAAATCTCCTTTGGTATTGTATGCAGGCAGGAGCAGACTAAATGGAAATATTTTGGGTCATATGCAGTGGTTGGTTAATGTCAATTTGATTTGTCTATTTGGGGGAGATATATTTTTACGTTAGACTGGTCAGGAGTGTTTAAGTTAAACAAGTTATGAATTTTATATTTATCAACACAGTATACACAGAAGAAATACAAAAATATGTATAAATGTATAGTATATTTTAAGGGGAGGTTGTTGCTTGGTTGACATTGTTTAATTTGTTGTTTTGCTATTTGCCATTGCTTTTAGGTCATTTGCTAAGTATTTATTATTGCTATTATTGTTGTTGTTGTTTTTTCTTATTCTTCTTATTATTGTTGTTGTCGTAGTGATTAAGGTTTTATTTGACATAATATTTTAGATTTTTGTTGATGTCTCTTAGTCTTTTTAATAATAATAATATGTTGTCCTGTCTTTTTTTATCTATTGTTTTGTTCATATGTATGTGTGTATTTAGTTGTGAGTTTACAAGTGTATGTATGCATTCATGTATTTGTTTTATTGTCCTGTGATGTATGACATGTGATGATGATGAAAGATGACAAAATTAATAAAGTCTTGAAATATGAGCATGTTGTATTGTATAGATTTATTATTTTTTGTGTTCTTTTCTTTTTTTTTTACTTTTAGAATTATAAGTGCATTGGGTGGTGGTGAATGATAACAATTTTCTTTTGTTGTTGTGTAATAAATTGTCAAAATCTTTAATAATAAACCTAGAACTGTAGATGGGGATGTTGTTGAAATTTCAAAAGTTTACCTAAAGTAGGTTTTGTAAGGCTTTCTTTTTTAACATACATACCTTCAAAAAATTCAATATTTTGCTGTAAGGTATAGAAAAGTAGAGCACGTGTTTCGAAATCAATTCATATTATTAAAAAAATATACACATGCCTAACACTCTTAATAGACGACCACTTATGGCTTGTTAGTTCTATTGCATATTTTAAGGCTTTGAAGATAATAGTCTTTATATTAAATTTAACAATAGTTCTTTAATATTCAAAATTCTTTATAATTTTTATTTTTTACCAAACACAAAGTATTTTTAACTTCCTACTTTAAATTTCAAGTGTAAAAATTTTAAACTACTCAATTTCCTTTTTGATACTAAAAACCTAATTGTTTAATTTATTTTTTTCTGTTTTTTGTGCATCATTTTTCTAAAACAATAAAAAAAGAAATCACAATTCCTTGTGTTTTTGTCATTTTCCATTTAGTTGTCGGGGAGATAAGAACAAAACTTAACAAAAAAGTAAAACGGAATAGAAAATTATATTTAAAAACCAAAACAAACCATATAAAAGCCATTACTAAAAGCCACAGGACATTTTCCTTTAACTGAAAAACCAACATAGAAAATTATGTTTCATGACTTAAAGGACATAAAATGTCTAAAGCAGTTTCTGTACAAATATTTTTTAACAGATTGTTTTTTATTAAATTTAAAATAATATTGTTTTTAAACATCTTGGAAAAAAATCTAAATTAAGAATATATCAAGTTGTTCTTCTTAACATAGTTTATTTAGTTGGTTGTATATTTTTTTATGTAGAAAACTAAAATTCTTAAAAAAGTTAATTTTTTCCCCAAATTTTTTTATAACATTAATAAAACATAAATAGGTGTGTCATTTTCTGTTTACCTTGTTTTTTTTTTGTTCATTTTATTGCACTCTATATTATTTTCAGCTCTAACTTACATATTTGTCCATAAGTTTTATTTACTACAGATAAAACGCAGTAAGATACTAGTAGTAGTAGTAGTAGTAGAACTACAATCAAAATGCCTTAAAGTATGCAATATTTTTGTTGAATTTTATTTAAATAAAACATTTTCTTTATATTTTACTTAGTTGTTTTTCCTCTTTAACATTTATGTATATGTGTAAGTATTAGTTACTTCATGTCTGTGTGTGTTTAAATGTAGCATACATCTAGGAGTTTCATATTGCTGTTGAGAACATAAACTAATTTGCAATGTGGTTTTGGCGGTTTTCAACAAGACTTTTTCTAGTAACATTTCTGTTTGTTTTTTTTCTTATTTCTACTTATAATATATTCTCTTTAGCTTTTGGGAATATGTAGAATATTTGTTTGTCGTTTCTAGGGTTGTTTAAGTGAATAAATGTAAATTAAAATTAATTTTCTTAAACAAGTGATGAAAGTCATTTAGTATTAAATTTATGTAGTTCCGCAGAGTTATGAACACAATTCGGAAAATATTATAAAAGTTGTAATTAAGTTTTTTTAGATATTATAAATAGAAAACAATTAAATAAAATGTTCTTCTTGGATCCATTTATAGCCCCTCGTCATACACTTCCCCATCACAGGAAGTACAGTTCATGTGATGGGGTAGTGTTACACTTTTTGCCTCTCCTATTAAACATTGTTCTCTACTCTATTATGCTGAATGACACATACCTCGACGATATCTCTCCTTGCGTACAGACACTTTGACATGCAGAATAATATTAGAGTAGTCGAGGAAATGTCCCTAAAAATGGGGCTTAGAATCAACGCATCAAAAACTACGTTAATCTACGACAGAACCTTTTCTTCTTAAACATCAACCGACAGAAGTTGTAACCTAGGTTGCATGAATACGATAATCGGTGATACATCCCAGGATATAAAGGGAAGGCCAGACATGGCAAAACAAGCATTTGGCATGTTAAACCTTGTATGGGCTAGATACGTATTGGTAGACCTGTTTATACATGGAGAAGACAGCTCGTCTATGAAATTAGATCTTTAGTACATAGAGTATAGCTAATGAGAAATTATTGTAGAAACCTTCGATATCTACTTATAACGCTAATGTGTACAGTTTTTTTGTCTTAGGATTCACTTATTCAGGGGACAACTTCATTCTTCTTTTTTGTTCTTCATTTAACATGTTTCTTATATTTAAGATTTTTGTAACCAAGCTATAAAACTTTTAAATATACACATATCGAGCAATAATCCAAAAATATTCAGAAAATTCTAAAAGGTTTTGTTATACGTTTCTAGTCAATTAATAATAAACGTTTTTTTTTCTTATTTGCATTAAAAAATCTAAATCCTACTGCTTACAGCAAATAAATCTACTCGATTAAATTAATGTTATTTTTATTAACAAACAAAAGTGTAGCATATTTTTTTACAAACCTTTTTAATAAATTGTTTATTTTCTTCCAGATTATATACCATATTCTTGCTTTTTAACCTTTCTATTTCGTATCTATTATCCTTTTCAAATGTTATTATTTGTCTTGTTCTCAAAAACAAAAAAAAACAAATACATTACATATAATTTGTTGCTTTTTTTGTTAACAATTTAAAGATTTCTATTTTCGTCCTAAATGTATGTAATAGTATTAGGTTTTATCCAATCAAAATAATATTTAAGCTAAGCAAAAGGTTGTAGATGTGTGCGTGTTTTTGTGAAAAAGGATAATCCTTGTTCAATAATAAAAAATTACCCATATTTACTTTTGCATTTTTTATTTTTATTATTATTTCTAGAAACATTGTGGGACAAGACATAATGATAAAACAAATCCCTACACAACTTAATAAAATATGAGCTCAGCTGAGCTAAGTTGAGTTGAGTGCATACAGTTTGTATTTTAGAGTGTTAGAAAGAATAAAAAGGGCTTTTTTTCTATATTTTATTTTTTGTCATCTCACTTTGTTAATATTTATTTATAAATGGATGAATAAGTTTATAACTGTTATACTGACTTTTTTATTTAATACGAGCAAAGAGAGTTAGTTGATGGGGTTGACTGGTTTTGCCTTAAAATATACACTTACTTCTTCTTACTTTCTTACAGATAAAGTGTAGTTTTTTTCATTCCTTGGTTTGTTTTTATTTAAAAACCAGCAATTTTCTTAAAAAGCAACAAACTTCTGCTACACATATACAATAACCAAGTAGTATAGAAGGGGGAAAAGAAAAAAAATAAATAATTGTCAAGGGACCTTATATTATTTTCTTCGATTTTACTATAGTTAGTTCTTTATATATTTACTTTATCATTTTCTTTTTTTACGTCACTTTGATGGCAATCCATATTTGATAGAGTAGAAAGTTGGCAGATACATTTTATTTATGTATGTTCTTTATATGTGTATGTTTTGTTTATAAAAATGTAAATTTTATTTTGATGACTTGATGTCATTTTTCTAGAACCAAGTTGAAAAGTTTGTTTACATGCGGCTTAATTTGTATTGGGTCTAATAAAAAGTATTCGTTCAATTTGTTGTCTTGTTGTATGTCTTATACATTAATATTTAATGGACACGTGTCAGTTTTATTAATACATTTTTACCTTAATTTATGTGATATCGTTTTATTGTTGAGCGATTTGTTTTATGTTGCCTGTTATTAGGGATTAGAAATTTCTTTTAAAACCTAGACATTTATAGGTTTTCTTAATTTTTACAGCTATTTTATAAAGTACATACATATTAAGGATATTCATTTTATTCACATTTAGCCCAAAAGCTTTGGAAAGCTATTTTCCAATTATGTTATAAATTTAGATAATTTTTTTTGGAAATCAAATTTCGCCTTGACATGAACACCCTTTTTTACCTGTAAATACATTTATATATGTACATATTTCCTTAAAATACACACACATATATATATATATATATATATATAATATATATATATATATATATATATATATATATATATATATATATATATATATATAATATATATATATATATATATATATATAATATATATATATATATATATATATATATATATATATTATATATATATATATATATATATAATTATATATTATATATTATATATATATATATATATATATATATATATACATTTAAGCTAATTACATATTTACATTTTCATTCTAATGTTATTAGAATGACTCATAATTATATAGTCTCATTTCCTATGTTTAGCCTTCCCTTTCTCTCCCTCTCTATTTCATTGTGTGTATGTATAATTTTTATGTGCCTGTGTGCATCCATTAAAAAACAAACCATAATTATCATTTAGTCATTTCAAGGTAATTGATGCTCTTTTAATTAGGGGTTGTATTGCAAAAAAAAAATGAAAGAGAAATGTGAAAACGTAAAGAATATAAAAAACATACATAATACTAAATAGGTTTTGTTAGTAATTTTCTTTTATATTTTCTATTTAATAGATCTTTCTATTGTTTTGTCTAAAAGTTTTTTTCGTCGATTACGTCTTCTTTCCATGTAAAAATGGGTGTGTTGTGTTAAAATGATATTAATTGTTAGTTTTAACTCTATAATATAGAGAATAAATTTAAGTGTATTAAGTTACTTTTAATGATTGTTTTTTTTTTTTGAAATTTATATAATAATTAATGTTCTTTATCTTTTTTCTTCTAGGTAAGTGATGATCTGCTTGCAAATGCCTTAAATCAGAATCAAGTAAGGATTTTTTTATTTTTTCATTTATTTTTAATTTTTAATATTTTATTTATAATTAGTTTTCAATACTTGTTTTTATACCCTACACCACTATAGTGTAACATCCAAAAATATTGTTTCTATTCCGTCTGTCTATGTGTCCATGTAAATATATTGCGCACGCTACAGGTTGCAATTTTCAAAATAATTAGATGAAATTTGGCACATACTCTTCTTTTGGCCCAAAAAACGCTATTGGAAATTATTGAAATTGGTCCATTATTTCATAGAGATCTTATCACACTCGCTTACAATCATTAAATATTTCGAAACAGTGACCTCACTTATTAGTAAAATGATTTTAACTAAATGAGAATTCCAAAAAATCTTTTCAATCAATAGCATTTCTTCTATTACATTATTATTATAATTTTGTACTCTTTATAAGTTAAACAGTTTCAATTTAACCACAATATTTTTAATAGTATTTTTCCTAATAATAACATAATAAAACTATCAAAAGAAATTCAGTTTTATCCAAAATTGTCACCAATTTCTTTTAAGAACTATAGCTAAATAGAAAAAAATCTTTTGTGTAAAATTGTTGCCAATTTACATTTTAATATTTCTTTACAAACTAGTATGAGAATAACTTACTCCCTTGTGTTTACCTTGTGTTAAAACCAGCAACAGACATTGTCTGGAAACTAATACCGACAAGAACGCCTGGAACATTACAATATCAAACAATTTGGTGGTTGTACCTTATACTAGACGTATTACTAGTATTGTAGTTGTTGCTCTTTAAAGCTTTTTAAATGTATATGTCGTCTTTCTCATTTGTATGCCTTAATACTACTGCAATTGCTGTTTTGACGCACAAAATTTTGTGTAAATTTAAGGCAGGAAAAAGGACTTTTGGGTAAGATGCATAAGAAGAAAAATCAAAAACAGACAGTAGTATACATTTTAACTAAGCTCATGTAACAAGAGTTGCTTACAATACAGTAGTTTACATAGCTGTTTTGAAAAATTGTTACCTTGTAAACAGTTTTCTCATGCCAACCAAAAAAACAAAAAAAAAAAAAAAAAGAAATAATGCAACCAAAGGACCAAAGAGAATATTGTAATGACAAACATGTTGTTTCCTTTTTTCATCTTTCAACTTTATTTCGAAATTTAGTGTATGTTACTGCACTAAAATGGAACACCAAGACAATATGTGTATGTGTGTGTGCACATTTTATGTCTTATCAAGATTCTATGTATGTTCGTTGAAAAAGGTATACAAAGGATGTCATATTCCTTAATAAGTATGTAGTGTATAGGTTGCATATTTGGTTTGATAAATCACCATTATAATCATCATCATCAACAACAACATCAACCATAGTATGTAGTATGTTCTCACATAAACAGAGTGTAGTTATCATTTGTCACCAATCGTCTAGAAATGATAGTACCATGCATCCAAACTTGTTTGTAATGCTAGAGATGAAGGCAAAAGGTGAAGGATGCTTTTTGCATATGAACTATGTAGTACGTACATGGCGTTTGAAAAAAAAACTTTTGAAAATATTGTTTGAGTTTTTTTTATTTCTTTTTTTCTGCAGATTTAAGAATGATGTTAGCATAGTTATTATACTGTATCTGCAACTAAAAATTACTAACACTGATTAAACAAACAACAATATAGTGTATGTCTGAGATTTTTTGCTTTATTTTTACCCTATTTATTCCTTAATTCATGTACTTCTCTTAAGCCTACTTAAAATACGTTAAAAATTAGCTGACAAATGCTTTCTTTGTTTTTGTCGCTTTGTTTTATTAGCTAGTAAGCAGTTTGTATACGATTTAACACTTTAGGGATTTAAAAAAAAGCCAACCCTAAATGTAGACTATAAATATTAATTTTCTTGTTAGGCCTAAAAGTATGCTAAATATTTGGTTAAGTTATATTGTATTTGTAGTAGTCTAGCTGTTAAATATTTAATTTATTATTAAAATTAATTTAACATAAATATTTTTTTACATATTTAATTTATTATGTATATTTGGTATAAATATAAATGTCTTAGTGTTTATTAATTTTGGCATCCTTGTCATCATGTCAAAATACAAAATGTTCCGTAACCAATACAATTGCAGCTATTGACAGATTGAAAGGTGTAATAATAATGGTTTTAAATACATAAAGATGTATAAAGATTGTAGCTTAAAAATATTAGGGTGGTAAATTTACATTTAAACCAAAAATTTTAAAAATATGAAGATCAGTTTTCTATTGAAATAAGTTTAAAAACATTAAAGTAGTTTAAAAAAGGTCTTATCAATTTCACATTTTAATTGTAAAACCACCTTAATGATGTTTTAGAAATCAAAACAAATTTGTAAAATAACCAAATACATTTACACACTACAAATGACAATCAGCAAACTTGAGTTAACCAGGCGATAAATGTATTGGTAAATAATAATAATAAAATAGATTTGTTGTTGTAAGGATTGTATATAACCTCATATGTACAACGAACAAATATTTATATATAGAGAGAATAACAAATGTGTACAACAATCTATATGTTAAAAGAAAATAGGATTGTAACTAAAATGTCAATAACACTATAAACAATACACATGTAAATATTTGTAATATACACACAGACATTTTTGCCAACCCAATTGGAAATTGTGCAGTTAAGACAAGAAGTTATTAAATTTCATAAATTTATGAGCAAATTTTTTCAATCTGAAATAAACCTTGGAATACAGACGGCATGTTGCAGTATTGCAATTCCTAAATCTGAAATTATACCGACAGAAAACTCTAATGTAATTCTCCTTTTTTGTGATTACCCAACGGGTAAGTAGCCAAGATGTATTTTTTTGCGGATCAGATGTAACAAACATACTCCATTTAAACTAGGATCAAATTTACTATTGGATATAATATATTTAAAATAACATCCTAACTGTCATTACTGCAACTACCTAAACAAAATCCTATTTGAAAATTATTAGATTATTCACACATCTAAAACGAATGCAACTTTTTTTACTGGCAGTTGTTAGTATGTTTTCTATTATTTATACTTGCAAATCTCTTTACACTCAAACATATAAATTAATACTGGTATTGGTATGTAAATACCACCCAAGTGTGAGTGATTTGGTTTGGATGTTGTTTGTAGGTATTAAAGTTTTAGAGTAAAAATTTACATATAATAAATAATTCAATTTTTAACACATGCACACATACATATATTTATTTAGAAAAAACAAAATAATAGAATTTGAATATAATTTATCTAACAAAATAATCAATAGGAAAAACAAATTTTAATGAAAATTTATTTAACACCATGATAAGTAATGAAATTTTTACAGACTACCACAAACACACACACACCCAGATCGAAGTGAGAAATATTTATTGAGTATGGTATATTTTTAATAAGTTTTTATAATAAAAGTAATATTTTTTAAACTTTCCTTTCTTTTTGCAAACAAATCTTGTAATACGTCTTGAAATATAACTTGAGTTTGCCGTTCATTTTCAGCTGTTGTTATAAGTAAAATTGACATAAATCTAATTTAATTGACACTTGCACTCAGCGTTATGTCAAATACTTATCAAATTTCTTGAATACAAAATTAAGCATTATTTTCTATGGTTGCATAAATAATGGAGCCAGTAATAAAGGACCAATTGTATTTGCTTCATACAATATGTTAATTAATACACTGACAATAATTTCTCAACAAATTAGTAATATGTATTAGCTTAAAGCAATTATTAAGCTATTGTTAATACATATTACGCTAATAATTTAAAAATGGTTAATTTTAAATTAAAATTACTTTAATGACCGAATAAGTTAAAAAAACAAATAAGAACAATAAATAACAAAAATCCAAAAGTATTGCATACTTTGGGGCTGACTAATTTAATGCTAAGTAAAAATTAAGTTTTACTAAACGACTACAAATTAAAATATATATGTATTTCTTTCCAAGTACATATAACTAATGTCTGGTTTTTTGGTAATATACTTGCATACTTTTAGTCTTGGTTAGTTTGATTTTTATTTAATTTCATAAATTTATTTGGCATAATTAAAAAATAAATTGTGTAGATCATTATTTAACTTAATTAGCGTAAAATTTTTCTCTATCTTATGAGTTCAAAAACTCACATAGTTACATATATCCTACACACATACATACATACATACATATATATAGTCACCTAAAACTTAAACGGCCCCAACTAACCAAAAATTCAAAATCGATTTTATTGTTGATTCTTATGTATTGCATCAAAATAAATGTCTACTCCTCCTCCGGCGATTTTATTGGCAACAAAGACAAAAGGCACTATCTACAAGAACATTTAAATATTAAAAGTAAGAAGTTCAATTTATCCATCTGTATATACGACATTGTCAATTATCAAAACAACTTATAGAAATAAATTGCATTGGTAGAAACAAACTTTTAAATTTAAATAGTAAAATTTTAAAAATGTTAAATAGAGCCGTTTGCGTTTCAGGTGACGATATGAACATATCTGTATATATATTTGTTTATATATTTTCCATTCCATCATATAAGAACAACATGCAATATGAGGAATGTTCTACTTTTATATAAAACTGCAAAAACATATGCTCTGATGACAAAGAATATAACACAGCAGCAACGACATCAACAAAAACAGAACAAAAATACGACGTCATTGGAAATACTATGAGTACAATATCCTCTATGGTGTAGTTGTGAAATGTTAACAGGCAAAAGCTACAGCAACAACAACACTACAATAAAAACAAAGTAGAGAAAAAGACTATAAGAACAACACCAATAGCTTGTACAGACATACAAACAAACTCTTAACATTTCCTAATACATAAACATTTACATACCAACATATGTATAACATTTATATTTGTATTGGTATGTTCCACTCCTTATAGGATTTCAAACCAACAAATAAAAAAAAATACACATTTGAAAACAACAAAAAAATATACGGAAAATTATACGAGTATGACTGGTAAAAACTGGGTCAACAAGGTATTTATCAACCCACATCTCAACTATATGCGACGACTACTATGAACCATAGTTTCCATTTCAATACACACATTTGTGTGTGTGTTTGTGTGTGCCTCTCCTTCTGTATGTGTTTATTATTTTGTAGTTTGTGTATTTTTATTAATATACTAGTAGTACTTGGTTTGTTATCCTACTTTTTTTAATTCCAACAATGTAAGTCTTCTTTTATTTAATTTTTATTGTTGTTGTTGCTACTGCCTTTAAAAGGAAATCAAAAGAGAAATCGAGTTTTTGTTGACATTCACATTTAGTTGAAGCAATAGTTTTCCTTAAATTTAATTTTAAGATCAAAAATTGTTTGAGACAAAGAAAAAGAGAAAGTTTTATATTTTCTTTTCTAATAATCCAATTGGAAAATGTGTTAATGATGTTAATATGTATGTCTGTATTGTCGCTCCTACTGTTAGAAGTCCACTGAACATACTCAACATATTGACAGTTTTGTTAACTGACTTTCCATGATTTTATCTTTTGTATGTATTACCATGATATGGAAAATTTTTAAAATCGAACAGAAATTCTTAATAAGAAAGTTGTACTGTGCCCTACCCAGTCACAAACCTGCGCTTGCACAAATTATACGTATAATTTGTGTTCTACGGATGATATCACCCAATTTGCATTCTAGAAATTATATAAGCTCCTTTTGGTACTATATTAATACAATTCATCATCAATGGAACAACATATTCCCGCAGGGCTTTTGTTCTAATATTGCTCTTGACCACCATCTACTATTTGGGACCATTCTGTTTCCCGTATACGTTCGCACATCTCTGGTGCTTTAGTATAACCGTTAAATAAGTCCATTCATTATACATTGACTTTGATCAATTAACATAAGGTTAAGAACCGCTCGTATCTTTCATTTGTGTAGATCGAAGCATGAGCATGTATATCTCCAGTTAGTGGTTCTAAACAGGATATGCATTTTTGGGTGTCACAGTGGGCCTTTGGCAATTGAACATACGATACACTATACTTGTTTTGAAACCTCTATTTATAAAATAATTTTTAAATATTTTCCTTAATTCCCGAGGTTATAAACCTTATTTAAAAACAACATTTTAAAACTGAACAAAAACTCTGATATTAAACAAATAAATTAAAAGTTGCCTAACATTCGATAATACCAACTACAACAACAAACACATTGAACAAAACTAATAACCAACAAATCCTTTTAATGTTTTACAAATCACGTTTAGTCTCGTTGTTATTTGTAACAAATATAAATAATGTTATTAAAAATTTGTCCAGCATAGATATAAAATTATTTTATACGTATAAATAATTTATGCTAAATAACAAACACACACACACACTCCATACACTCAGACTATCCCATACATATGCTGAGTTATTTTATTATAAAGCAAGCATAAAATTAGGAGTGTGAGAGAGTGAAAGCGGGTTTATAACAAAGTTAAAACTAATGAAGGATATTGTTTGTTTATGGCTCTATGATTAGATGTGATAATACTACAAAATGAGTTCAAATTTCAAAAACAACAACGACTACAATAATAACAAAATTAACAACAAAAGCCGAAAGGATTATCAGCATGTTGCATGTATGGATATGTGTAGAGTTCATATTTGTATGTATGTTTATTTGTGTAAATGTGAATGTACCAATAAGCTGGCATGCAGAGAATGTATAAGAGAAAAATCCTTATTTATACCATCAAACATCTATGCATACACATAGATGTGTATATGTAGGTATGTGCATATGTGTATCTTAAATAATGGATATCAGATATAGTTATTGTTTAAAGCTGGATTCGGAAAATTCTCCAATGGTTTTTAATTTTTATTGTGAGAAAAAAATTTACATATGAATTGGAAATTGCTCACATATTTACATTATCATGTATGCAAGTAAATTTTGTTATATCCAAATATATACTATATATTTTCATACATATGTATGTGTGTAAAAAAAACAATGTATGCTAAAGTTAGCAATATGTATATATACAATGCAGTCAAAATTAAGTTAAAATAATGGTGTTCGGTTTTTAGTTTTTATACTTTTGGCTTTAACATATACATACAAATATTCTCATAAAAACTCCATATTAGATCATACAAAACTCAGTCATATGTAAATGATGACTACTATTACAGCATCATCGTTGTCATCAGCAACATCATCATTATTATTTCCCTTAAAATAATTATTGTTGTAAATGATGATGATGATGAAAATTTTATTTTCATACCAAAAAAAAAAAAGAAAACAACTCACTCACTGATAATTCAATGTTGTTGTATACTTAAAATGCTTAATTAAGTATTGATATGCAATGATATGTGTCATTAGCAGATGAATTGAACTAAATGTAAAGTGGCGAAAGAGTTAGAGTAGAAATTATTATATGTTTGTACATATGCATAGCATACAATTAGGGGTCGAGGTTAAATGATGTTATACTAATATTAGTAATGTTTTTGTGTAATTATTATCGTAGAGTGTGTAATCGTATTGATGCCAAAGGGCCAGGTTTTGTTTTAATGATTTGTTTTTATTTTAATGTGAAATTTGTAATTAAAAGTGCATGTAATTTTCAGTTTAGATAAGAGTGTTGTCTAATTTTGGGGTATTATTTAAAAAAAATTTAATTATTTTGATGAAAGAGAATGTAAAAAAGAGAAGAATTATAATGAAATTAAATTTTTTTATATAAAAAAAACTATATTTTTTTTTGGCATTGTAGTATGATGTAAGACTCTAGGACTTAGGAAAATGTATTTATAGAGAAATAGAGAATTGTTTGATAGTCTAATAATTTGTACAATCATCTCAGGAAAAAAAATTAATTTGTACTATGTTTGTTGATATGAAAACGACTTTATCTCTAATTGTTATAAAATATCAAAATGTGTACTATTTTCAATATGATTTATTTTCTCCATTGTCGCATTTCTATAAACAATTGTCTAAATTTTTGAACTTTTGACTTACAATTTGGTATTTTTTGCATAAAATAAATATTATAAATTATGATTTAAATCAACACTCACACACAAACAATTATGAATAATTGTAGAAAATATTTTTGTTGTAATTTACAACAATATGACAATACTAATTATGGGAAATAGTCATAATTTGTAAATAATAGTGTGTAAATAATGCAAATGCATTAAAATTTATGACATGTAATAAATTTTATATAAAATGCTGCTATTTGAAAACAATTCAACAAAACTGAAAAAATAAAATAAAAATAAAGCGCCTAATTTAGGCTTTAATATATGGCTTTTAAATTTATTAATGGTGTTAAAGTATCATAGATTTTCAAGATTATAGATAATGGAAAATTATGTTCATCATTGCAACAATTAAGCCTTTTTCAAAAACGGTTATTAAAGTCAAAAATGTTTAACTACACATTTTTTCCTGATAAAAACAGGTTTTAATAACCATTTTTATATTAATAATAATTTTTGTGTAAGACGGAATGAATTTAAGTTTAAAAATAACACATTTAACAAAATTTTAATTTTAATAATTTTTATTATTAAAATCTTTTTAAAGTTTTTTTAATGTTTTTTATAATTTTTTATTAAAATCCTATAAGCATGCTTTAAATATACATATATGCAGTGTTTATCTTTATTATTATTTTATTTGTTTTCAACATGTAAATGTTTTTAATGCAGTATCCTAAATGTTGACTTTATATTTCACTTACATGCATATATTTCTGCTTAATTTATTTCATAAGTATGGCAATTTATTATAATCCCCCAAAGTATGCTTTAAATTTATATAAATCTTGTTATAAAATGAAAATAATATCAAAAAAAATACAGAAAATCCACTTAACAAAAATGTTAAGAGAGAAAAAATAGAGCATAAAATAAATACTAGAATTTGTTTAAATAAATTTCCAAGTACTTGTAAGGTACTTTTGTATAAATGTATAAATTTCTTGCTCTACTACTATTACAAAAGTAGCCATTTAGATAGACATTGTATTGAAGTACTTTTACTCCAAAACAAAATATACAATAAGTGGATCAAAAACAAACAATTTATTTTTTTTCCCTCTTTCTTTTTCGTTGTCATTTGCTATTGACCTTCACCCAACACAGTGAAACCTACTAAATTCTTAAATTTAATAGCATTTGTATTGTAGGGTCCTTTATACGTTTTTGGTTCTTGTTACCTTACTGCGTGACGCATATTTTTTTCATGTCACCACAAATGGCTCATTTTTTGTTGTTTTAGGTCTAGTAAACTGTAAGCGTGTTGTTGTTCTCTAATTCAAGGTTATTGACTACTATAAACGTTGCTTTAAATATGTGGGTGCTGTTACGATTACTGCTCTTGGTTTTGTTTTTTTTTTCACTCTCTCTCTCTTGAAAAGGAAACACTGTAGGCCCCTGTAAGTATGCTTCAATAACAATAAAAATGTTTTTTTGTATTGTGCCCTCAAGCTCAGTAAAAGGAAATATGTTGTTGTTAAGTTGTTGTATGTATGTGTGTGTTCATTGATAAAAGGAAACCACTTGCTTGTTTTTAAGTTGATTGAAAAGGAAACTAAAAAATCACTTAAGTATTGCCATCTTAAGGTAGGCAATAATTATTGTTGAAATTATTTTAATATTCAGCAATTTTCTCAGTAGAAAAAAAATATTATTAAAACGAACTATTTAACTATTTATCATCAATTAAGGAGCTAAAATTTAGTTCTCTTAATTTTTGTGTTTGTTGTTGTTGTTGTCCAAAATTACATATATTAAGCAGAATTTTTTCCCTATAAGGAGCGTCCATCAGGACCGATAACGGCCTAGGTACATTTCTTCGGATTTGATGTAGTATACATCTTACCACCAACCTAACCATCAGTATTTTATTTTGTTTAATTGTGTCAGACTGATTTTATTATTAGATTAAGAGATACCAGGATCCGTCTTGGAAACTAATTCTTTGAGTACTTTTTGTCCATACATTGATAACAACAGTTTTCTCAAGTGTTAAAAATCCTAAACCTACATACAGCACAAAAGTTTTCAAAATCAAAACTTTTGTCTCAGATGATAATACTTTTTTTAAACATATAAACATAATGTTCAGTTAAATGTTATATTATTGTGTTTTTACTAAAAATTGCTTAATGCATCCTTTTAAGGCGTTTGTAAATTAAAACCTACTTTAAGAATTATTTGTCATATTATATTAAAAATTTCAAAATTTTCTTTTAAGCATAAAACTTGAACCATTTTAATTATAGCAACATTAAACCCAAAAATAAATAACAACAAAACTCAAAATCATAATGTGTTATTTCTTTTAACAATTGTGAAATTTCCAGTGACCTTAACTGCCAAGAAAGTGTTAAAATTAAAAATAAATTTTCATTTTTTAACAATTTCTTTTCATTAAAAAAATGGGAAAAAACTATAGCATACTTTTAGTTGCTGTACTGTTGCCTCTATTATTCACAGCACATTGTTTAGGTCATAATTATTTTGAATTGTTTCGTTTCTATTTTAACATTAAAATCTTGTAACACCACTCTCTCCCTCTCTTACTCTTTAATGGCCACCGCTTTTTCAATTTGAACTTGTAATTAAATACTTACCTAGTAGGCCTTTTTTGCTTACTGTTAGTTTAAGTATAGTAATTAAGATTGTATTCATTTTCTCATTGTTGTGTTTTAAAGCAACAGTATTTAGTTGCAGAAAAAAATATTAAAATTCATGTTTATTTTCCTGAGTCGTTTACAATTTACACTTAAATTGTAAACGACTCAATGCTGCTGCTACTGCTCTGCTTGAAAGTATTTTTACCCTGCTTTTAAGCATTTAAGGTGCGTGCAAAGTTGAAATAAAAAAGGGAAAATAGCTAAAGAATCCGTTGGCATTAGTATTTTGTTAAAAGTACATTTGTTAAAGAAATCACGTAATTTTTACAAGAAAAAAACAGAAACACTTTCTCACAGACATTCATGCACATACACATTGTAAGCTATTTGCGGTGTTGGCGGTGGCAACAATTGTACATTTTGTTATTTTTATTTTGCATACTTTTAGGGCTTAATTTTGCTAAAGAGTGGGGTATTTCTCAACATTTTGTTTTTATTTTTCTGTGGAAAAGTACATATAAATTTGTGGTATATAAAATATGTGACGTTGTCATTTATTTAAATTACGTTTTCTTTCTGCACAGAGTTTTATTTTTTATTATTATTTTTTCGGGGAAATTGTAAAAAGAATAGGTAGAGGAGAGCTATATTACAAGCAAAATTTTGTAATGTAAGTTTTTTGTTGTGGTTCTTCAAGGGTTTTACGTTGAAAGCTTTGCTCTACCACCTTAACAGTTAAAAAAGATTTGCGTGTTTTTTACCTTAAACATCTTAGCCAAGTTTTTTTCTTTTTTTTGTTTGTTATTTTATTATGTTTGTATATGTTGTTCATTTTTTTTTGTATATTTAAGTGTTGAAAATATACTGTTTGTTACACCTAAATAAAGTGAAAAATACTGCTAAGGTTATTTTCGTTTTGTAGTATTTTATTTCAAGCTTTTGGCGACTTGATGTCACCAGATATGTTTTATTAGAGTTATAGCTGTATCAAGGTGTATGTATTAAGTTAAAAAATAAATATATTATTTAAATTGTTTTTTAAAGTATTTATTGATTGAAAAGGTTAACATTGTGTTCCTTTAAAGTTAAAAACAAATATTGTAGAATATTTTGATTTCGAAAAAAATAAAAAATAGTTTGGCTTTGCAATTAAAGTAAACATTAATTTTAAACAAACTATTATTTATTTAAATGGTTTTATAATATACTCCTAAATTTGTTTATATATAATTTATACTAACCAATTAGCAATGTTTTTAATTATTTATATTTTCTTGCCTAAAACTAGGCAATACTAACTTTTAACTAAAAATATGTAGCATATATTTTGAACAATATGCCTTTCTATACATAAACATATATTATTTACAAACATGTTTCATTATTTATTAAAATAGTTTTATTTTATAGTTTATAAAATCTAAAAGCAATTGTTTGCTAACAAAACTGACCTTGTTTAGTTATTATTTGTTACGGAAAGCACCTAAGGGTATGCTTGTTTTTTATCAATTATTGACAAGCTTAAGGTATTAGCTTATATAGGAAAAAAGTTGGATTTTCTAAACAAATATTTATATTTATTTTGTTTAATCTTTGTGAACCTAAAAGCACTTTTCATATTAAAAAAAAAAAAAACTTTAAATCAACCTCAATCAAATTGAAACGCTGCCTTTAACTATTAATTTAATTTTCTATGAAGGTTTTTCTTATCAAAGCTTTATGAAAATAAAGTATTTAATAGATTATTTTTGTATTTTCCATAGGGTTCCTAAAAGTAGGCTTTAGATTTTTCTTTGCAGGTTATTTGAAATGTTTTTTTTTATTTACAAACATATATGTATGTAGTACATGCTTGTTAATGAATATAGACCTTGACATTTGTTTCTTTATTTTAATAATTTGTTATATATTTTTTTGAAATTTAAATTCATACTAAAAGTATGCATTATTTTTAATAAATGTTTACATTTAACGTTTGACAGTAATTAATGTACATATTAGTAGGTATATTTAGTAAATGTATTTAAGTAAAGGTAAATAATTGATTAAATAAATATTTTTTTAGTTAGTGATTAATTAATGTTATTTAAATTGTTGTTGTTTTTTATATAAGATGATAATTGAAAAGTTTAGTTTAATGTGTTAATTTACAATTTTTACTCTGTTGTTTTTTGTTAGTATTAAATTAAAATTAACCACTACATGTCATGAGCTATTCGGCAATTGTCCATAGTACGTTAGTGGACCTGTTCACATACATTCCAGTTGTTTTAGAAGAAGCATAGTATTCTTTTGATTACATAAAGTGATTTATTACATGGTCAATTGCAGTAACTAGTAAAATAAAAATTATTTGTATTGTGTAATTTTTCAATATACATTTTTAATTACTTAAATGTGTAACTGTGCTTTATCATTTACCATTTACAATTAATGTGTAATTGTAGAAAAATAAATTGCAATTACTTGTAATGTGTAACTGACAAATAAACAATTACAATTACTTCTAATTGTAATTCAAGGTGATTGTATTTGCAGCCTTTAATAAAAATAATTACTACGGGACTGTCACATTTAACTGCTGGGATCTTAGTGCGTACTGTATTCATGTCCATTTTCATTCATACACTTCGTTGCATAGACATGAATATTTTACATTTACTGTCATACAAACAGCAGATGATGATTTTTACTTTTTTCTATTTGTATGTGTGTGTTGCAAGTAAAATAAAATAACACAATATTGTTACAAGATTATATTAGGCAGTGAGTGCGTTTGTGTATAGTGGCATTTAGTTTGAAAGCATTTTTAATTTGATTTCATGTTTGCGTGGCTTAATGCATTTTCTAACTAAATTACTGCTTACAGCAAATAGCAAATACACCATTTAATAATACACACAAATATATATGCATATATACCTACATAAAAAATTATCTCTCTTTACACACATACACATGTATAGTTTCTGTACTGCAGTTATTCACCAAAAAGAAGAAGTAAAACTATATAGAATGATAGTAAAATAGACAGAGATTTTTAAGAAGAATTCATACAAAAAAATCTCACATATATGTATTAAAACGAGGAGTTTTACAAACGACAAGTCTGGTAGATACTGGGAAATGTAAGAATTTTGATAGCAATTTTAAAGCTAAATGAACCTAAAATCTTATTTAAAAGACTTTTAGGAAATTTTTCAATGTTATATTTATAGCTAAATCATAAATATTTCAACTTCTCAGATGACCCTCAGCTGAATACTAGCCACAGTTTCGATAGAAAAAAAAAATTACACAGAAACACGCTTTACAACAATATTAAAATGTTGCCAATATGTAAGAGTGGTGGGTGTAGGAAGAAAAAAGTGTCCTTTTAATGCATTGCTTACATTTGTATATATGTATCTACAGATGTGGACAGAAAAATAGTTGAGTGTGTTATATGAAATAATGTGAGTTTTCAAAGTAGCTGAGATAAGCAAAAAATTTTTAATTTACCAAAAATGTTTTATTTATTTTAAATCGATGAATTGAATTAACTTTTCAGAACTATCAAATTATGACGTCAATACAGAATACGCTAGCATTAAAGGATTGCCCGACTGTATATTAAATTATTACTAAATATATTAACTAATTTATACCAAATATTGCTCTGATCTTTTTCCAATACATCTGGCAACATGTGAATGATCTGCTCAGCTTTTATGATCGTCTATCATCGCCTATCGTCTTTGTAACCAAAAACAAAAACATACACCTAGTTTTCTATTCACATGTGTACATAAACTCATATACGTATACACACATATGAAAATCTAATTTTGCATGCACTTAATAAGTTGTCAGACCAAAAATTTAAAAACAAGATAGTATATAGCAAAAAAAGGAAAACATCTAGTAAATTACATTTCAAACTACAATATTGTACAAATAAGTAGTTTATACTAAAAGTAAAATAGAATAAAACAATCAGTCATCCAAGCCAAACTACCGTTAGTCAGTCAGTGTGTAAATCAGTCACATAGACCAATAGAATAGAACAAATATGTAAAACTTTTCTAAAAATGTAATCGATTTTTTCCTTTGCTTGTGCAAAATAAAAAAAAAAAAAATAAAAACTTTTTTATCTTTTCGTACACATAGTGACAAAGGACTTCTTTTTTATGGCACGAGTAGGTTTTTTTTTTGTTATAGTTGAAGTACTCTTTGTTGTTAATTATATTTGCCTAGAATATGTTTCCATGTTTTTATATATACAAATGTATATAGGCAAGCTTCCTATGTCGAAATATCTTTGTAGGTGTGTGTGTCTTCTTTTCCTTTTTGTTAAGAGATCCTTACAAGGTGTGTCCAATTATTAAAAGAGAAAAACAAAATATACAGAAAAAGGCATTGTGTTCCAAACATTTGATAGTAGATACTTTTCAAGGCTAAAAACAAAAGTTCGAAGGAAATATTTCGAAGTACTCTTATAAGTACTGAGTTTTGCCGTTATATTTGCATATTTTATTGAATAGCACTCTAGTAACAGTTTTTTACTCACACACAAAAAATAATCAGTCACTTTTTTCTTTTTATCACTTTGTCTAAACTTTTATAACTTTTTTCATAATTAAATATAATGCTCTATTGTAAGTTTTACACTTAATGATAAAAATAGAAAAGTGAAAAAAGTGTCAACTTTTTTATAATATGCAATTTCATCAATTGAATGTCAGTTTACCTTGTGTCCTTTATTAAACTCTATTACCCCGTCACTAATGGAAATTTATTTTAATTTTTTTTCTTTTATCTGAAAGAGAGTGGCGGCGTAAACATAACCTAATTGTGTTTCTCGCTTTTGCTGAAGAGATAAAGTGAGAAAATACCATTGAAACTTATACATATTGAAAAGTTTTTTCTTATAAACATTTTTTTTGTTACTTTTAAGAGAGCACTACAAGAAATACCATCCTAAAAGTATGCACTTCAACAAAGTCATCGTGTTGTATTTTTTTTTTTTTTTTTTTTTTTTTGTTAAAAACTAACTTAAAAAAACTTTACCATGGTTATAGTTTACAAAATTTTTGTTAGTATTTTTTTGCTTGTTGTAATTTGCTTTCAACATTTCTTTTTTTTTGTAATTGTAATGGTTTAGAAAGTCATAAAAAGTACTTGTTGTGTTAGGTTCCACTTGATAGTTGTCCTGACTGTAGTGATGGCAGTAGCCTTCTGTTTTACAAGTTCACAAGTAACAGAATGAGTGTTTTATACTTAAGCATCAAAAAAATGTAATATCAAAATGAAACAAACTCCCGAAATTGTATGCAACGAAAAAGTTATCCCAAAAAGTATGTTATAAGTAAATTGTAAAATTCTTTAAAAAATTGTTTTATTTGTTGTTAAAAAATGAAAGAAATAAAAGTTTATGCAAAAAATGTAATTATGTATGTACAACTCAAAGTATACTTTTAGGAACATTTAAGTAAAATATCAAAAAATTTTATATACTAATAACGGCTATTAAAATATTTTGTGCAATTAAAAAAACAACTAAACTATTTTTATATAAATTTTTCAGTCCAAGTATTTTTTGTTATCTATTAAAAACCAATTGAGTACTAAAAGTATGCTTATATTTTGTACATTTTCCTGTATTAAATTTCCTAAATGTATTGCCTGCTTTATGGCTTATACATTTTAATTCTGTTATTTTTTCCCACTTTGCATTTTACATTCCATTAAGCAAGCGTGTTTATACATGTAAATCCAATTTCTAAACCCTCAACAACAAAAAAATTCAATAAAAAACAATAAATGGTTTGAAAAAAGCAAATCATAACAAACTCATAAATTTAAGCACTTTTTTCTGGAAAATAATAAAAACCAAACAAATTAAGGCTATTAAATTTGGAATAAAAAATATACAAAAAATAAAGTGACTGCTAAAGTCATGAAATATAAATTTTGAACATAAATTGTTCAAAAATATAGTTGACACTAAACAACCAAACCATAAACCCCCTTTGGTGTTTATAAATTTAAACAAATCATGAATAAAATATGGCCCAAATTATGTTTTTCCAAACACACAAGAAGGTGTTAACAAAGTTTAAAACCCTCTATTTTTTCTGTTATGAATAGCATTTATGTCATATTGAACTTACTACTTGTAATAATGATTTCCGCTTTTGAAAAATCATTTATTTAACAAATGAGGGAGAAAATAACTTAAGTCAGGAGGGATAAAAATGCTAATAGATTTTAGAGTAATCAATGATTTCCCTTCAATGTTGATGACTAAAGGAAATCCACTAACTGGGGGCTGAGTTGTTAAAATAGTAATTTATTGTATTATTTAAATGCCTAAACAATTAGGCATGTGTTGTTAATAAAATAATAAATACACACCCTTAAATAACACCACTACTAATGCCACCTCAACTCGACAGCTTTTAAGAAAGACATTTCTTTTTGTAGTCCTTGGTTGTTGGCCAACCATGACGGTGTGCAAAGTAAAACACTTAACTTACAAAACAGTAATTTATACAATTAAGTGTCGGTAAGCCACATTATAAATAAAGGAATGTTTCTTTGCGTTTTCCTTTTCTACTGATCCTTCTTATTCTCTGTGACTCCCTGTATATGTGCTAGCTGAGCTACAAACACAATGTGGTAGAAAGTTGTTAAATAAAAGAAAAGCAATCTTGAAATGAAATGTATGTTTTTATGTCTATAAGCTACACACACACACAAACACATCCAGAAAAAAAAGCAATAAATTTTATTTGTAGTTGATAAATTTAGTATTTAAACATTCAGTTCATTATATTTGCGTTCAGCAGCAAAGGAAAAAAACAAACAAAACAGAGGAAAATTACTGCACAAAAAATAAAACATTTTTAATTTAATTACTTCCTAAAAGTATGCTATAAAATTTAATGCTTTTTTATATGTAGCTTCAAGTGGTCTGATGGATTTTAATGGAAAATAGTAGAAATTGCAGTAAAAAATTTAAATTTAATTGCAATTTTAAAATAAACATTTTGTCAATTAAATATAATTACAATTTAATTAAAAAATTATTTTATGCAACAACAACGACACAAAAAAACTAACAAAATAACTAAAAGCCATTTTAAAATTGTTAAAAAAAAGACTTGAAAATGCATATTAGATTGAACAAATAATTTTAATTTAATTATAAATTATCTAAACAAATATATATGCTTTGAAATTTTTTCGTGTTTTTCATATTCAATGAAAAAGCGCCTAAAATTATGATTTATTTTAAGAAACTGAAAAAAAAAATTTTGTAAACCTTTCCTTTAAAATCTAAAAATTTTCCTTTATTACCATGTGTGATAAATACTAATTTAAATATAAACTAATATTAAAAAAAACTATTGTCTACTTTTAAGCGGCTTGTTAATATTTTCATGTATTTATCAACAACATATGTATGAATATGTAGTTGTAAATAAACAAATTAATGCGTTTTTTTTGCTCAACATACACATGTATTTAACAGACAAACATGTCAAACATGAAAATTCAATTACATTTAACATTTATACAATTTACTGTGGAAAAAATATGTGAATAAATAAATGAACAATTTAATATGATATCAATGGTATTAAATTATTGGTAAATGTTTAATTAATTAAAAAATAGTTTTGCACACTATTTTCATACCTAGAGTATGTATTTAATACCTGAAATAAATATGTATTATAAAATAAAAATTTATTTAAAAATATATAAAGAAATATCTTTTTAAATACATATCGCCAATTCAAACAAAGTTTAAAAAGGATTTAAAAAAATTGCATTTACATAATTACAAATTATGAACATCATATCAAGTGTCGGTAAGGCATTTGATATTTAATCTATTTGAGCTTTTTTCTAATACTTAAGCCATACACATCGTCCATCCGTCTGTATCGCTGATTGTTTAAGTAAAGCTTGTACTCAAAATACATGTTGCAATTTTCAAGATAATTGGATGAAATTTGAAATCTTTTGATACAAGGACGAACCCGATTAAAAAAGGTTTAAACCGGTCCATTATTTCACCTAGCCCCTAGACAAACCTTCAAAAAGTGTCCTTCAGAAAATAACTCAATGAAAATCTCCAAAATTCACTTCTAAATACAAGTATTGCGATGAAATTCGATAGAATTATAAAATTTTATTTAATTAACCGTACCCGTCAAAAAATGGCTTAAATATATCGAAAATAAAAGAAACATTCAAGGGGTCTCACTGACTATACATTCTTACTTGTTTTATTGTTACTTAAGATATGCTTATTATTTTACTTATTTATTATTAATTAAATACTTAATATATATTTGTATATTTTCTTGTCTTTTTAGGTAAGTTTTGACTTCAATGAATTCCTGAAAAATCCTGTCGAGGTATTTTTTAAGTTTAAGTTATTTAAAGGATACTTGTGGAAGGCTTTTGAATGTTGATTTTTGTGTTACGAATAATAATTTCTTCATTGAAATATTTTAGACTAAATTATTTTTCATTATTGTAGAACTATTCATGGAGTAGTTGACATTTGATCCTTATCTAACCTAAGAATATTTTATGTGAAATGAACTATACTACTAGTTCACTATAGATTATAGTTCATCTACTACCTTGAATAGATTTCTAAATTTTTGCAAAGAATTGTTTGCAAATGTCTTATTGCTTTCATAAAAACAATAATCTAGTTTTAGGCGTTCGTATAAAAAAGAGAACACCAAATTTTAAAAATTTTAATTAACTAAATTAAAAAGTTTCACAGAAAATATTTCTTTAAATTAAAAAACAAAAAGTTATGCATACAAATTAAAACTCAATAAACAAGACACATTTTTTCTGTAATCCCTTCAACTTTATAGAAATTCTTCCTTTTATTTCCTTCGTTTTGCAGTAAAGTGTTGCCTATTTTAAGGCTTACAAGTTTAAATCATTTCAACTTTTGTAATTAGTTTATTTTACGAGTAAATGTATGTTTTTTAAATTTAAGTTTGTTTTTCTTTTTTCTCGCAATTTTCTGCTATTCTTACTGTTTTCCCAAACACTTACATTAATTAATTACGTTCAACTTTATAACGTTTGTAGAGTCATTCGTTTTTAAATGCTAATTTTTTTTTTTGCTGAAGGATTTTTTGTCGTTTTCTTTTGTTGTAGCTTATCACAGTCGTTCGATTGCTTTAGCAAAATTGTGTTGTAATTTTATTGTTGTGAGCCGTTAGGCATGACGTGGGTTGTTTTAAAAGTTTCAAGACTTTTCACATGTCTTTAAAATACTTTCATTTTAAATACTTTCATTTAAAAGTCATCAAGTTTTCCGTGTGAAGTTGTCGCACAAATGAAAAATTATGAAATTATGTATATTCTGGCACTAAAACCAAAACGAATTAACCAATGCTAGACGAGGTGCGATACATAGTCATTCTCTACTAATCAACAAGTTTCTACGACTCTCTAATGACATAATTGAAACACAAATCAACTGATCATATTCTCTCCCACACATTGATCGGCATTAAGAGACATTCGTGATGACTTTTTAGTGCTTCTATGGCATGAGGATTGACCGACTTGACGCCTATAAGCACTGATATTGGTTCGAAAATATTAGGTAGCAAATAGTAATTCTTGATATTAACGATCGCTATTCTATCTCTCTAATTCTTTAAAATGCCATTACGAATATCTTTCTGCTTTACCATTATATCTCTTAATCTCACCAAGGGACCTAGCAAACCTAACCTAATATAATCGGAGATGTAAATTTGATCCATGGTCATATTATTCATCCAACTCAAAATTTCTCATATAACCCTCCTATATTTGCCATCAGTAATTCTTCCACTGCTACGGCAACAACAATTACTACAACACAGCCTTTTTATGCTCTTGACATTCTGATAAATGTCTTTCTGCACATAATTTAACGTTTTTACCGATTTTTTGGTATATTTTCCTATTTCCCGGTTGTTCACAGGAGTAGTATAGTTTTGGGTGTCTGAGTTTCTTGCTGTACGTTTGTGTGCAAAATCCTCAATGTTGGTTTATTTTTTTAACAGTTTGTGTATTTGGGTGTGTGCGGCAAGAGTATTAGAGATGATTGTGTTAGCGAGTGTGTGCAAAAGAGCACAAACACTTTTAAAGTTATAGTTAAAGTTTGAGGTAATTATTTTTCTAGGCAATTAATTTCGTATTGATATTAAGTGTTATACTGTGTTTGGTTACGAAATATGAGATGCAGTGACTATGTCTGTTGCTTTACTGTTTCTGCTGCTGCGTAAGTTGGTGCTGTGCGGCAGGAAGTTGGAACAAGAAATAGGAAAAAGGATATAAAAATGTAAATGAGTTTGTAGTTTATGGGCAAAATATGATGGTCGTAATAAGAAGCCAGCGCAACTGAGTTGTTAAATTTCTGAACATTTTTTGTGTTCCTTTTTCTTGAGCTTGAATATGTTCAACTCGTTTTTAAAATTAAAAAGGTTTATTATTTTATATAACAAAAGAAATAGTTTAAGAAGTTGTTTTTTTATTTTAAAAATATGTTTAAATTAATTGTATATAAATTTATTGTTAAATTAAGTTGACAATAAACTTATAAAATAAATTTAAGACATTTTTTAGGAAATTTTTGTTCAAACTTATTAAACAAATTAAATTAAATTAAAACGATTATAATTGATTGTCTATAAACTTTATTTCCTATAACAATTTAATACAATAAATTTCTACTTTTGTTAATGTCTGCCAAATATTTAATTAAATCCCCAATGATGTTAAATATACAGAATTTTCACTTTATAACAACATTTACATTTTAAGCCATAAAATGATTTGCAAATTACAGCTTTAATTTTAACAACTTTCATAAGAAATATTTTCGAGAAAAAAAAGTAATACATAAAAAAACACATAAAAACCTACCACAGCTGATTATAACACTCTATTTTCTCTGTTATTTAATTACTCTGTAAAGAAAACGTTTTTTTTTTTTATTCACAAAAAATTCATTGCCTACTTTTAGGGTTTCCTTAGAAAAATATAATGTCGTATAATTGTCTTTTGAATAAATTATTGTCATGGTATTGTATTATTTTATTCTCTGTTAGAAATTTTTATTGTATTTAAAAATTTCCTTAAACCATTTGTCTTACACTTCTTATCAAATATATACAAAGGCATACTTACATACCAAAACACACCCACAAATTTGTACAACAATCAGTGATTGCGCACAATTTAATGGGGTTTATTTAACATTAATGGATTGTCCTATAAAGAATGTCTGCTGTTGGTTGGAGCAGGGAGGGGGGTGTGTTTTACTGTAGGTATATGTGTTTGTCAACAATTTGTTAAATATAATTGCTTAAGATTTCTTTGGTGTTTATAAGTAAGCACCTTTTGTGTAGCGCCTGATTATATACTACATTATTTAATTTTCTTCTTTACTAACAACTGACCTATTTAATGCAGTACGCAGAGAAGTCTGTGTTTATATTTAAATTATTAATTGTATTGTTTTTTGTACTTTTTTTGGTTCATTTATTTTGTTTTTATATTAGTTAATTTTTTATAGAGGCTTTGTAATTGTGCTGTTTAATTAATGAATATTGTTGAAAAAATACTGCTTTAATAATTAATAAACTAAGTTAATGTGTTTTGTTTTCTATATTCTTAAGTATATTTTAAGATTTTTATAGCATTTACAAATCTGTGTATTTAGGTCTATAATCGCAAGGAGATTTGACACTTTGTATAAACGCTGACTCAATATAGACTTTGCATTTGAATGCCTGCTTACATGATAATTACCTTAGAGTATTGTATTGTAGCATTTGACCATAATTTTCTCAGTGTTATTGCACGCACATGTGTACAGTAAGTGAAATGATTTAAAGTACAGATTGAAAGTAGACTAATCGTTATATGGTACTTAATAAATCCGGATTGAATATATAAAATATCCAGACAATATTACTAAAATTATTCAACTCTTTTAATAATAGTTTTAATTAGTTTTTAATAATATTCTGTGATTTGTTCTAAGATTAGTTAATAGTTAGTCTATTAGTCTGGCTGCCGTTGCTTTAATATCTACATGAGACTCTAGTCTTCTACAACGGACATATAGTGATAATTAATTGATATTTTAGGTGATCATTTTTACAGAAATGCTACAAGTTAAAAACCTAATATAAAAATATTTTCAAAAATAACATTGCCAACTTTTATGCGTTAAATTTAAACATCATCTAATAGTTTTTTAAGGTTTGTACCTATAATTATTTCACTTATCATGCTTGCTACAAGAAAAGTCAAAAATACTCTACCTCTAGTTTCAAATTATGTCACTAAAGGACACGTGTTGTTGTTTTATTTTATTTGTAAATGTATGTATAACATTCTATAGAAATATGTATATATGGATGAGTATAAATACTAGTTATAAAATATAATAGTGTATCTATCTAGTGTACTCATATTCTAACACTAATAAAACTGTACAATTATGTGCATTTGTTTTGGGACTTCATACATTTATATGAGTTTCACTATGTGTAAGTCCGTATGTATTTATGTCTCTTAAGTAAATATGGTCAACTTGTGAAATATAAATGAGGTCATACTTACTATATATTAAAATGTATATGTTGTACATACATACATATTTGTACTCATTTATACGAACAACAATAATACATTTACTATATTACAAATACTACTGTAGACTAAAATGGCAAAATATTACACTTTATTCCTTGTACTTCCCGGCAGTTTTATTAGGAGTATGTATGCCTTTTGCCTTTATATTTTTGTTCTGTAGCTTTGTATAATCTTTGCAAAGGTAATTAGTTATTTTACACGTCCTACTTATGGAATATTTTGTAGATTGTCTATTTATAATTTTAATCTGGTATAACCATCCCGTACTACAGGATTGTTTAGACATTATATTGCTTTTAGCTTTAGCTTGTTTATTAGAGTCTATAACAATTTAATTTGTGTATATGTATGTACATGTCTTTATGTATGTTTACGTGTTTTAGTATATTTTCCTTTATGTATTTTTATTTAGATTGTTTTTGTTTTATATTTAATTCATTCAATTAAGTCTTACAATTTTTTAAGATATAAATAGAACCTACGTTCTGACACTACACACACACACACCCAAATCTAAAATTATATTTATGTCTGTATATCATACATATCCTGCCAAATGTACGTACGTGTTTGAATGTGACATATGTTGTCATAAAGTGTTAGTTTCTTGATTATTGTTTATATCCTTATAATTTAGTTCTTATTATAATGTAATATACATAATTTATGTTCCTTAATTATTTATCTAAGAGAAATTCGGGGTGGAACGCAAAAATGCATATAATTTCTTTTTATTTTTTGAAATACATAGTAATATGTAAAAAGTATATATCAAAATTATGTACTTTATTACAATGAGCACTTTTATTTTGGTTTCTTTTTGAATATTTTATAACCTCAAAAATTATTGTAAAAAGGTAATGACAAAAAGTTCTTAATAACAAATCTGTGGTGATAATTTGTTTCGTTTTTAAGGAGTGGGAACTTAAGTGCTGCATAAAATTAATTAATTAATTATTTATCATAAGATACTACACAGATGTAATCTAATATGATTGCGTCCAATTTTATTAAAATATGCATAAGTTTATAAAAACTAATGTAATAAAATGTTAAGATAAACTTTAATTACACTCTATTTTTGTGTTAACCTATAACTGATCCATCTAAAGGACATTACATATTCGATCGCTTCTACTTAATTCTCGTTGTGACAACTTCTGCAGTATTAAATGGTGCATTCAGCCTCCTAGTAAGCGCACAAACACTGCTATTTTATGATGGTTATCAATCAAACTACCCATTATACAGAGGCTATATAATTTTTGAAAATCTCTCATTGAGGCACGAACTAATGCATCAATCACCACTATGAGTGGGTGGAAAACGAATGGTTTGTCAATTTGTTAAAAGGCACTCGATTGATAATTTACTTGATATCCCAACTGAGAAACTTTTGTCAGCTTTTGCCATTTTTTCGGAAATATTGTGTATTCACTTCAGTAGTTGCATGACCGATATGGTTGAACATTTACACATGAGCAGCCAATTGTTTGCTCATGAGATCAGTCTATTGATTAGTCTATAGATCAATATAGTAAGCAGCCTATTGACTGGACTATTTGTTAGACTAGTCAGTTTTTTGTCTATAAACTTATCATATTGGATAGTATGTTTACTAGTTTATCGATAACATTACATACTAGTAAATAGAATAAACTAATGACTAATCTAATAACTACTTATTCAACCTACAGAACGTCTAGGTGACTAGCTATTTCAACATATGTTTGTCCTACAAGGAAGCCAATCGTTACCCTATAGGTTATGAAGAGATTGCAAAAAGCTAGTTATTTTCTCGCTTACAACAAGAAAACTGAAGATTGTCTTGACCCTCGTTTAAAAAGAGTACACTCTTTCGGTTACAAAGGGAACACTAACGTGACTATTGTCTTTAACCTCGTTTACAAAGAGTACATCTATCACGAAAGGCGAAATAGAGCCAACCAGATGGTTGGACTTAAATAGATATTACTTTCTTTTTTGGATACATTGACTCTTTGTCGAACTTTTGGGTTCACTACTTCAGTTAATTCTTTATTAACTAGACTTTGGGATAGTCTACTATTATATAAGGATATGTCTTAAACTATTTTTATAGAAGTAAAAAAGTATACCTCAAAAAGTATGCAATACACTTTTACAATTAAATCAAAATCCCTAACAACACCTCTAGACAGTTATACTTTCTTTAATTATTCATAATCCTAAGTTGCTTGACATTTTAATTATTTCTATTACTTAAAAATTTCTCTTTTTTTTGTATAAATAAAATTTATTTAATTTTTAATCAAACATATGATTTGTTACGTACTCCGGTCATTTTGTTTTAATTACAGCAATTTTCAAACTCAACCACTTTCTACAACATTGTTTAATTCCTTCCAAGAAACTGATGGTCATAGACAAACACTGAATGTGTCAACCTGTTTCTTTCATGTTTCGCTATTTTTCAAGGCTACAATTAAAACAGTTAGTAAAATATGATGTTTTCGCAAGCTTCTTTAGCAGCAGTAATTACTAAGCCAGACTGACAAGCCAAAAGCAGCTAGTTGTGCATTTTAAAGATATTTCTTCTTTTAAAAAAAGAAAAAATGTTAAATAAATCACAAACTAAAAATGCACAAACTGTCTAGAGACATTTTATATGCCATACAGATGGCTGGTTGGCTGGCTGACTAGTGGTATGAAGATTGCTTGTTGTTTCAATGTCTAACTGACTGACTCACTAGCAGACTATCACTCCTAACTAGTTCAGAGTGCTGCTAATCTAATTTTCCACTTTCTTGTTGTTTGTTAAACTTAAGTGGAAATGAAACAAGTTCAAATGCAACTTGCTTTTCTTGAAAATATATTTTCTATAATTTAGTTTTATTTTTACTTTATTTTGAAGTATGAAGAATGTGTTTTTTTAAATTGCAAAACTCTATTAGTAGTAGAAGAGAGTGAGAGAGAGTTTAAAAAAGAAAATCTAAAAGAAATGACATGTTAGTAATTACAGTTTAATGTATAAGACGGTCCAGTCAATCATTTTATATAAGTATTTGCTTGATTGAAAGCATTTTCTCTTGTGTTTTTAAACTTTAAATTAAAACTTGTTTCATAAGAAACGAATGAAAAAAGTGTTCAGTGAAAAAAAGGATTTTTATTTTTTTTTTTTCTTATAAAAATAAA